>NC_091296.1:40722994-40900494 GCF_038502225.1 Cherax quadricarinatus | reverse complement strand
CCCCCACACACACCCACACACACACCCACACACACACCCACACACACACCCACACACACACCCACACACCCACACACCCACACACACACCCACACACCCGCACGCACATCCACACACACCCACACACACACCCACACACCCGCACGCACATCCACACACACCCACACACATCCACACACACCCACACACATCCACACACATCCACACACACCCACACACATCCACCCCCCCCACCCCCCCTACATATACACACATACACTCCCCCCCTCCCCCACCGACAACTCACTCCTTCACCTGATCCCTCCCCTCCCTCTTTCACCCTCCCTCTTTCACCCTCCCCCTTCCCACCTCTCCCTCCTTCCCCATCTCCCTCTCCCACTCACCCACTTGCTTCACTCTCCTTCCCACTCCCCCTTCCCACTAATCTCCCACATAGCCACAGTTCCTCCTCTACCTCCCCCCCACACTCTGACATACACAATACTAACCTAACATACAGAATTACATAGGTTTCCCACTCTGAGGCAATCAGGATAAAACAAAAATGGGTTGCCAGAGAGCGACAAGAAAAACCAAGGGACAGGAGGAGGAAACTGCAAAGGAAGATTGGGCAGAAGAGCTCACAAAAAGGGAACATGAATGGGAAAAGAAACTAGAAGAACTTAGCATGAGAATGGAAGAGAGGATAGACATGGAAAGCAGGAAGTGGGAGGTGCAAGTCAAAGCAGCAGAGGCCAGGATACAGAGTTTAGAAGTGGAATTGAAAAATCTGAAACAGCCTAAAGAACTAAAGAACATTTTGGGATTGACAACAGAGAATGCTACCTCAGTCACAAATAAGGGGACTGTAGGGAAAGAAGGAGCAAAACAGCATGTAGAAGCTCAATCAGTGGAGAATGTAGTAAATGAAAGACCTAAGCTATATGTGGAGGCCCTAACAGACCACAGCAGAGCCCAGGGAAAGCCGAGAAGGGAAAATGATAGGCCACTGAGCCCAAGTACATTAGCTAGTGAAACTAAAGAAAGGAAAGCTGCAATGGAAGAAATCAAATTAAATGAGAGGATACACAGGGATATGCAGTGGGAGAATGAAAGGGTGAGGTCAGTCTTTGTGTATGGGCTCCAGGAAGTTGAAGGGGAAACATATGAAGCCAGAAAACAAGGGAAAAAATAGCAATTGAAAAAATAATGAAAGCAATAGGAGAAGACGACATGACCCAGCTGGAAAATTTTTGGAGAATAGGTGGGTATGTAAAAAAAAGAACCCGGCCAGTGAAAGTGACCTTCAAGGCAGAATCGACTCGGAACAGGATCCTGCAGGAGAAAGCACGATTAAGGGACATGCCGGCATACAGGAAGGTGTATCTCGACCGCGACAGAACACAAGCAGAAAGGCAGAAACAGAGAGAGATGGCACAAAGGCGATAGGAGGAAAGAGAGGGAATGGAGAAGACAGACAGGAGATCCCAGACACAGGAAGATCAAATGCAGCCTCCCTCACAACTTCCTATAGAAGCCTCCCAACCAGGTCAACCCCAGTGCAACCAAACACTCTAAACCAAAACACCCATGCCACATCCAATGCCCCCACCCACTGCATTACAAACTCCACCCCCACAGCAACCACCCATAGTTCCTTATCAGGTCTCCCACTTCCCCAACCCGAATACACCTCCCAGACCACAATCTTAGAAAAGAAGTTGAAGGTGTGGTATACAAATGCAGATGGAATAACAAATAAGTATGAGGAGTGGCACGAAAGAATCAAGGAGACATCCCCAGACATAATAGCACTCACAGAAACAAAACTCACCAGAATAATAACAGATTCAATCTTTCCAACCGGATATCAAATCCTCAGGAAAGACAGAGGGAGGAGAGGGGGAGGAGTTGCACTGCTCATTAAAAACCAGTGGGGGTTTGAGAAAATGGAAGGAATGGATGGCACGGGCGAAAGGGACTACTTAGTAGGAACAATCCAGTCTGAGAGACATAAGGTGATAATTGCAGTAATGTACAACCCACCACAGAACTGCAGGAGGCCAAGAGAAGAATACGATGAGAGCAACAGAGCAATGGTCGACACACTAGCCGAGGTGGCCAGGAGAGCGCACACTGGGGGAGCAAAGTTACTAGTTATGGGTGATTTCAATCACAAGGAGATTGACTGGGAAAACCTGGAGCCCCATGGGGGTCCCAAAACATGGAGAGCCAAGATGATGGATGTGGTACTGGAAAACCTCATGCATCAACATGTTAGAGACACTACCAGAGAGAGAGGAGAGGATGAACCAGCAAGACTGGACCTTGTATTCACCTTGAGTAGTTCTGACATCGAGGATATCATGTATGAAAGGCCCCTTGGAGCTAGTGATCATGTGGTTCTGTGCTTCGACTACATAGTTGAGCTCCAAGTGGAGAGAGCAGCAGGAATAGGGTGGGAAAAACCAAACCACAAAAGGGGGAACTACTCAGGCTTGAGGAACTTCTTTCAAGACATTCAGTGGGAGAGGGAACTGACAGGAAAACCAGTACAAGAAATGATGGACTATGTGGCAACAAAATGCAAGGAGGCAGAGGAGAGATTTGTTCCCAAGGGAAACAGAAATAATGGGAAGAACAGAACGAGTCCTTGGTTCACCCAAAGGTGTAGGGAGGCAAAAACTAGGTGTACTAGAGAATGGAAAAGGTACAGAAGACAGAGAACTCAGGAAAATAAAGAGATTAGCCGAAGAGCCAGAAACGAATATGCACAGATAAGAAGGGAGGCTCAGCGGCAATACGAAAATGACATAGCAACGAAAGTCAAGACTGACCCGAAGCTGTTGTACAGCCACATCAGGAGGAAAACAACAGTCAAGGACCAGGTAATCAGACTGAGGAAGGGGGATGGGGAATTCACAAGAAACGACCGGGAGGTATGTCAGGAGCTCAACACAAAATTTAAAGAAGTATTTACAGTGGAAACCAGTAGGACTCCAGGAAATCAGAGCAGGGGGGTGCACCAGCAAGTGCTGGATGAGGTACATATAACCAAGGAGGAGGTGAAGAAGCTGCTATGCGAACTTGACACCTCAAAGGCGGTGGGACCAGACAACATCTCTCCATGGGTCCATAAAGAGGGAGCAGAGACATTGTGTGTACCATTGACAAAGATCTTCAACACATCATTTGAAACTGGGCAACTCCCCTAGGTATGGAAGATGGCAAATGTAGTCCCAATTTTTAAAAAGGGAGACAGACATGAGGCACTAAACTACAGACCTGTATCACTAACGTGTATAGTATGCAAGGTCATGGAGAAGATCATCAGGAGGAGAGTGGTGGAGCACCTGGAAAGAAACAAGTGTATAATTGACAACCAGCACGGTTTCAGGGAGGGAAAATCCTGTGTCACAAACCTATTAGAGTTTTATGACAAGGTGACAGAAGTAAGACAAGAGAGAGAGGGGTGGATCGACTGCATTTTTTTGGACTGCAAGAAGGCCTTCGACACAGTTCCTCACAAGAGGTTACTGCAAAAGCTAGATGATCAGGCACACATAACAGGAAAGGCACTGCAATGGATAAGAGAATACCTTACAGGGAGGCAACAACGAGTCATGGTACGTGACGAGGTGTCAAAGTGGGCGTCTGTGACAAGCGGGGTTCCAAAGGGGTCAGTCCTTGGACCTGTGCTGTTCTTGGTATATGTGAATGACATAACGGAAGGGATAGACTCAGAAGTGTCCTTGTTTGCGGACGATGTGAAGTTAATGAGAAGAATCAAATCGGATGAGGATCAGGCAGGACTACAAAGAGACCTGGACAGGCTACAAGCCTGGTCCAGCAACTGGCTCTTTGAGTTTAACCCCGTCAAATGCAAAGTCATGAAGATTGGGGAAGGACAAAGAAGACCGCAGACACAATATAGTTTAGATGGCCAAAGTCTGCAAACCTCACTCAAGGAAAAAGATCTGGGGGTGAGTATAACACCGAGCATATCTCCTGAGGCGCACATCAATCAGATAACTGCTGCAGCATACGGGCGCCTGGCAAACCTACGGATAGCGTTCCGATACCTCAGTAAGGAGTCGTTCAAGACTCTGTATACCATTTACGTCAGGCCCATACTGGAGTATGCAGCACCAGTTTGGAATCCACACCTAGTGGATTAGAGAAAGTGCAAAGGTTTGCAACAAGACTAGTCCCAGAGCTACGGGGATTGTCCTACAAAGAAAGGTTGAGGAAAATTGGCCTGACGACACTGGAGGCCAGGAGGGTCAGGGGAGACATGATAACGACATACAAAATACTGCGCGGAATAGACAAGGTGGACAAAGACAGGATGTTCCAGAGATGGGACACAGACACAAGAGGTCACAATTGGAAGTTGAAGACTCAGATGAATCAAAGGGATGTTAGGAAGTATTTCTTCAGTCATAGAGTAGTCAAGCCGTGGAATAGCCTAGAAAGTGAAGTAGTGGAGGCGGGAACCATACATAGTTTTAAGGCGAGGTATGATAAAGCTCATGGAGCAGGGAGAGAGAGGACCTAGTAGCAATCAGTGAAGAGGCGGGGCCAGGAGCTATGACTCGACCCCTGCAACCACAAATAGGTGAGTACACACACACACACACACACACACACACACACACACACACACACACACACACACACACACACATACACACACACACACTCACACTCACACTCACACACACACACACACACACACACACACACACACAAGGAACAATCCCTAGTAAAAGCTGTAGTACACACATACACACACACACACACACACACACACACACACACACACACACACACACACACACACACACACACACACACACACAAGCACACACACACAAATTCACACACATACACACACACACACATACACACAAGGAACAAGCACTTGTAGAAGCTGTAGTACACACGCACACACACATACACACTCATATACACACACTTACACATACACTCAAGGAACAAGCACTTGTAAAAGCTGTAGTACACACGCACACACACATACACGGGATTTCACACCTTGTGAACTGACCGTCTTTTTTTTTTTTTATACATGCTTTGACAAGGTTAACCCCTCAAGGAAGGTTCCTTGATGTTGGTGAGGAGCTCTTGATTTAGGGAATTGGATCTGTGCTCCAGTTCCCCGAATTAAGCCTGAATGCCTTCCACATCCCCCCCCCAGGCGCTGTATAATCCTCCGGGTTTAGCGCTTCCCCCTTGATTATAATAATAATTGACAAGGTTAAGGATCCCTAGCTTTATTGACAAGCTAAGAGCTGTTACCTACATCAGCTCATTTGAAAGCATTTTTATTGTTATGAGACATACAAGTAGGGAACAGGATGAAATTGGAGCCATCTGTGGGCCAGCATTTTCATTTGATTAACTGACTTTATCTCGTTGACATCATTATGCTGTACGAATGTGTTCCATACTCGAGTCATCCTGGGTATATATGATCTCAGATGGAGTGATGTTCTGGAGAAGGGTACAGCCAGAGTGAAGTTGCTGCTTTCTGCCCGTCTTGTGGCATAAAAGATTGTTTCATGCTGTCCTGGAAGTGGATCAAGTGTGGTACTGGCCTTGTACATAACAGTAAGGCCACCCACATCCCTCCTATGTTGAAGGCTCTGCTGAAATGACAGATCTATCCAGGATTGGTCGAGGCGAGAGATGAGATGTCTTGCTCTGTTCTCTACTCTGTCAAGCAGTCGCAGATGAGAGGGGGGGGGGGCAGGCAAACGAAGAAAGTGGGGCATACTCAAGGTGTGAGTGTACTTGTGCCTCGTACAGAATCTTGCAACCCCTACTGTCAAGTAGATGCGAGATACGGCAAAGTGCTGTAAGCTTCCTGGCTGCTTTGTTTGCAAGATTTACAACATGGTTTTTCATGGTTAGTTTGGAGTCAAATTTCACCCCAAGGATATCAACTTCTCCAGGTGCCAACACCCTCCCATTCATCCTTACTACTGCACCAGCATTACCATGATTGTGCCTAGAGACGATCATCATTTGCATTTTCTCAGGTGCAAATGTTACTTGCCATCTATTTCCCCAAGCTGATATAACTCTCAGCTGGTGATTGATGTAGCTTAGAGCAGCTGGCATTTCTTCTCTTGGATAAGTGAATGTCAGTGTACAGTCGCCTGCATATGCATATGATTCTGGGATGAGATTAAGAAGGTCGTTGAAGTAGACATTCCATAACAATGGTCCCAGCACGCTTCCTTGTGGAACACTTGCCCCAAAAGGATGTCTTGCTGATTCCGTTCCATTGAGAACTACACTTAGAGATCTACCATGAAGGTAATCACTGAGGAGAAATATCGTAGAGCCTGCAATTCCCAGTGCTTGAAGTTTTGCTAAGAGGCCCTGGTGCCACACCCGGTCGAAAGCGCCAGCAATGTCCAGTGCTACCAGACAGCTGGCTTTGGATTCATCCAGTGACTAGTGCAACTTAGTGGAGAGGTTTAACAACAGATCAGCGGCAGAGTAACCTTTCCTGAAGCCATATTAACGATCACAAAGTAGTGAGTGGTAGTCAAAAAACTCTGTCATTTGTCTTGAGATTATTGTCTCAAGGATCTTACCAGTGATTGACAGAAGTGACACTGGTCTGTAGTTGCTGATTTTTGTTCTGCTGTTCTTTTTGTGAACAGGGACTACATTTGCCTCTTTCCATAGAGAGGGCCATTTATTCTGTACTAGGCAGTGCTGAAAGATGCAAGTTAGAGGTGCTGCTAGCTGGTCTGCACATCTTCTCAGCAATCTTGGGCTCAACTTGTCTGGGCCCACAGCATTTTCTTGGTCAAGCGATTTAAGAAGGAAATGCACCTCCTCTTGCCTTATTGTCACCACTAACAGTTTTGACACAGTTCTTGCAGCTAACCCTCCCTCCCTCTCTCTCTCTCCCTCTTTATCTCTCTCTACCTATATCTCTCTCTCACTACCTATCTCTCTCTCCACCTATCTTTTTACCTATCTCTCTTTACCTATCTCTCTCTTTACCTATCTCTACCTATCTCTCTACCTATCTCTCTCTCTATTTATCTCTCTCTACCTATCTCTCTCCCCTCTCCCATCTCTCCCCTCTCCCATATCTCCCCCCTCTAACATCTCTTCTCTCTAACACCTCCCCCCTCTAACATCTCTCCCCCTCAAGCATCTCTCCCCTCTCATTATCTCTCCCCTCTCCCTTTTCCCACCTCTCTCTTCTCTCTCTCCCCTCCTCCCCTCTCTTTCCCCATATCCTCTCTCTCCCCTCCTCCCCTCTCTTTCCCCATACCCTCTCTCTCCCCTCTCTCTCCCTCTCTTTCTTCCATCTCCCCCCTATCTCACCCTTCCCCCTCTCTCTCCCCTCTCTTTGCCCCTTCTCTCCCTCCCCTCTCTCCACTCTCTCTCTCTCTCTCTCTCTCTCTCTCTCTCTCTCTCTCTCTCTCTCTCTCTCTCTCACTCTCTCTCTTTCTTACTCTCTCTCTTCCCCCTTTTCCCTTCTCACTCTCCCCCTCTCTCCTTCTACATTTCCCTTCTCTCTCTTTCCCCCCTCTCTCTCAGTCTCTCTCCTTTTTCCCTTCTCACTCTCCCCCTCTCTCTCTCCTTCTATCTTTCCCTTCTCTCTGGGGAAGAAAAAGGAAAAAAGAAGAAAAAAAAATGGTGGGGACTCGCAGGAATCAGGGATCAGATAAGAATGGTTCTGGTAGGGAGGATTGGATGGAGGAGCAGTGGAAAAGGATGGAACAAGAGTGGGAGAGAAAATTAGGAGAGCTTTCTGAAAAAATGGAGAAAGAGCTCTCTGTGAAATTGGAAAAGAGGTTGGAGAAGGAGAAGAAGAATTGGGAGGCACATGTCGAAACTGCAGTAGCCAGGATAAGGGTCCTAGATGATGAGGTAAACAGGCTGAGGCAAGTTACAGGAGCAGTGGCCAGAGAAGACACAGCATATGAAGCTGAGAGGCCGAACAGGAAGAAAGGAGATATGAATTATGCTAAGGTCATAAAAGCCTGCCAAGAAGGGCCAAGGAGTGAAAGGGAAGAGCAGCTGGGTGCAGGTAGAGAGGGTAATAGATTGAATGCAGAGGCACAACCATGCTACCAAGAGCCTATGGAAAAATCAAGGGAGAAAATGACCACATTCAGACAGGAACCAGAGTCACAGAGGGAGAGGCAATGGAAGGAGGAAAGGGCAAAATCAGTGTTTATCCATAGGCTTCAGGAGAGAGAGGAAAGGACACACACTGAAAGACGGCAGGCAGAAAGAAAGGAGATTGAGAAAATCATCACGGAAATAGGTGAAGACATGGACGAGACTGTAAATTTTCAGAGAATAGGGGGGTACTTGAAGGGGAGAAAACGACCGATCAAGCTGATTCTCAGGACAGAAACAGTGTGGAACAGGATCCTCAAAGAGAAACCACGGTTGAAATACTTTGAAGAGTACAAGAGGGTGTTCCTAGACAGAGACAGAACACAAACAGAACTACAGCAGCTGAGGGAGAGAACAAAAAAGCGAAAGGAGCTAGGAAAGGAGACAAGGATGGAACCAGCAGAGGTCAATCAGAGCAGAACAGTGCAGCAAGGGCAAGCACACACACAACTATCCTCAGAACCCCACAACCTATCACACCATCCCAAAACAAACTACAATCCATACCCACAGCTTCCAGAATAGAGCCAACAAAGATATAGAATCCCACAGTACACTACCAAGTCTCCCACCCTCACAGGCCCCCCAAACCACAGTGTTGGAAAGGAAATTGAAGGTATGGTACACAGACACTGATGGAATAACAAAAAAGTGGGAGGAGTGGCACGAAAGAGTAAAAGAGGCATCACCGGACATCATAGCTCTCACAGGTATGATAACAGATGCCATCGTTCCAACGGGATACTAGATCCTGAGGAAAGACAGAGGGAACAGGGGGGGGGGTGGAGGACTGGCACTGCTGATCAAAAACCGATGGAATTTTGATGAGCTGGAGAGAGGAGACAGTGGAGAAGCAAGTGATTACATAGTGGGAAAGCTTAGCTCTGGAGGTCCCAAGGCGGTAATTGCAGTGATGTATAATGCACCACAGAACAGCAGGAGGCCAAGGCAAGAGTATGACGAGAGTAATAGAGCGATGGTTGACACACTGGCTGCAGTGGCCAGAAGAGCTCATGTATGCAGGGCAAAGCTTCTGATCATAGGTGACTTTAACCACGAGGAGATCGATTGGGAGAACTTGGAGCCACATGGTGGGCCAAGATACATGGAGGGCTAAGATGATGGAGGTGGTACTGGAAAACTTCATGTACCAACACGTAAGGGACACCACAAGAGAGATAGGAGAGGATGAACCAGCAGTACAGATATTGAGGACATCACATATGAAAGACCCCTTGGGGCCAGCGATCATGTGGTTTTAAGCTTCGAATACAGAGTAGAGCTACAAGTGGAGGGGGGAAGCAGGAAGGCCAGGACGAAAGAAAAACTACAAGATTGGGGACTACACGGGAATGAAGAACTTCCTGCAAGGGGCTCAGTGGGACAGAGAACTGGCAGGGAAGCCAGTTAATGAGATGATGGAATATGTAGCAACAATGTGCAAGGAAGCTGAGGAGAGGTTTGTACCCAAGGGTAACAGGAATAATGAAAAAACCGCCGAAATCATTCGCAGCAGAGTTACCACAGCGAATGTTCAACAGAAGATCAGACTTTCTAGGAAACTACAAACACTCTGCGATAATAGTAATTGGAAAAGTTTAGGAAGACCTGAAATTATTCAAAATCTTTCATCTCGTTCACTGTCAACCACAGAAACTGAAGCCCTCAGCTTAGGCCTCAAATTCGCAACAGGAATTACGAAACCAAAACAAGACCTCAATTTCATCGCCAAAAACTACAGACACAATGACTCCGACTTCCAAAAAGGCTATCTTCAAGGCATCATCTCAGCAGCCATCTCAACACGCAGCTCCCCAGTCATACCTCGACGTTACATCAATGCACTCAAAGGTTTAGCAGAAGACACGACCATCAGGGTCACCACCGCTGACAAAGGAGGTGGTGTTGTTATCTTGAACACTGACGATTACAGGAACAAAATGCTCAATCTACTTAATGACCCAGATACCTACAAACCTCTCACAACTAACCAAGTGGACAACCTTACTAAAACTTTTCTTCAAAGGACTCGCCGCATTCTGAGGGGCTCAGAACAAGGGAAGAAACTTCTGCACACCATACCCAGCAACCCCAGACCTGCCAGGATGTACGGCCTGCCAAAAACTCACAAGCCAGGTATCCCACTGAGGCCCATATCCTCGGGAATAGGCAGTGCTCCCCACCAGCTCTCAGGAATTCTCGCAAAACACCTCTCTAAACTCTTGGGCACTATCCGTCCAGCACATCTCCAACACTCGGGTGATCTTCTCAATCGCATTCGCAACATCAACATCAGGAACAAGAAACTTTCCAGCCTTGACGTGACTTCCCTATTCACCAAAGTACCTACTACACAAGCCATCGATCTCTTGCGCAGGAAAATTGACGATTCACTTGATCTTACCATTCCAGCCAGCGATTTCATCGACCTTGTTGAACTATGTGTTGGCTTTACGTGTTTCTCTTTCGAAAACCACCTCTTTCAGCAGACTTTTGGACTACCCATGGGTTCGCCACTCAGTGCGGTCCTGGCGAACCTATACATGGAACATCTAGAAGCCGAACGTTTCTCCACCATTATTCCTTCGTCTGTCACCTGGCTCCGTTATTTTGATGACATTCTCCTCATAACTCCTAAACGCTTCAATGTTAAAGCTCTCCAAGACAAGCTCAACCAGGTCGAGCCTTCAATCCAGTTCACACTTGAAGAAGAAGTCGACAACACTCTTCCTTTCCTTGATGTTCTGCTTTGCAAAGCTGACCACGAACTTCGTTTTAAAGTCTATCGAAAACCCACCAACCAAAACGATCTTCTCCACTTTTACTCTCACCACGACACCAAAACCAAACGTGGTGTAATTATAGGCTTCTTCCTGCGTGCACTCAGAATCTGCAGCAATGAGTTTCTTGAAGAAGAATGCACGATGATTGAACAAGTATTTTCTAAACTCCACTATCCTCGTCACTTCATCAGAGACTGCAGACGACGGGCATTAAACATCTTCAACACACCCAGAGAAGACACTGCCGAGAAGAGATACATAGTCCTCCCCACCAACTCCATTGCCAAACACGTTTCCAACATCTTTTCCAATACCTCATTTCAAGTATCTACCTCCACAACCACGACCATCAAGGACTTTACCAGTGATAGACAGGACAAGCTTCCACCCTCTGCAGGGGTATACATAATCCCTTGTAATGACTGCAACAAGTTATACGTGGGCGAAACATCAAGGGACCTCCAAACACGTATTTCAGAACACCAATACGCAAGCAGGTCTGACGACACAAGGAGTGCCTGCGTACAACACCGTAATTCACACAACCACTTGATAAACTACAGAAACTCAAGACTTATCGCCACAGAAGACAAGACTCAATACCGAAGAATCCTGGAATCATCACTTATTTCTATATCCGACAACTTCAACCAGAATAGTGGCTTCTATAACATAGCTGAACCACTTGCCAAGAAACTTCTTCATCGCTATCCCACATAAGAACACTGTAGAAGGTCTGCTCACAAACTTATCCAATCTCCTTTCCAAGCTACCCAAGTTTTTAGACTCTATAACCCCACTCGGTACATCATCAGATGCAGCATTCTCCACCTGACCTCAGCATTCTGAACCGGACTATAAATACTCGCGTTCCTTCCACCCCAGGTAGTTCTGTTTGTGACTTGAAAAAGCCCACTGTGTGGGCGAAACGCTGTCAATAAAGGATCACATTATACTGCATATGTGTTTACATTTCCATTGTGTCGGTATTTTATACCATTTATTTCCACCAGGCACATCTCCTGAAGCGCACATCAACCAAATAACTGCTGCAGCATATGGACGCCTAGCAAACCTCAAAACAGCATTCCGACATCTTAATAAGGAATCGTTCAGGACCATGTACACCGTGTACTTTAGGCCCATATTGGAGTATGTGGCACCAGTTTGGAACCCACACCTAGCCAAGCACTTAAAGAAACTAGAGAAAGTGCAAAGGTTTGCAACAAGACTAGTCCCAGAGCTAAGAGGTATGTCCTACGAGGAGAGGTTAAGGGAAATCAACCTGACTGGAGGGTAGGAGAGATAGGGGGGGACATAATAACGACATATAAAATACTGAGAGGAATTGACATGGTGGACAAAGACAGGATGTTCCAGCGATGGGACACAGCAACAAGGGGACACAGTTGGAAGTTGAAGACACAGATGAATCACAGGGATGTTAAGAAGTATTTCTTCAGCCACAGAGTAGTCAGGAAGTGGAATAGTTTGGGAAGCGATGTAGTGGAGGCAGGATCCATACATAGCTTTAAGCAGAGGTATGATAAAGCTCAAGGTTCAGGGAGAGTGACCTAGTAGAGACCAGTGAAGAGGCGGGGCCAGAAGCTTGGACTCAACCCCTGCAACCTCAACTAGATGAGTACAAACTTGCACACACACACATACATTCATAAAAAACTAGCAGAAAAATGAACACACTCACACAAAGTTTACCGACCATGGAAGCTGGCTTTTCTTAACAGAAAAAAACAAATAGAATGGAAAAGAATGGTTGGTCTGAGAAAGAAGTATCTGCAAAAAGGCTCAAGAGATCAATGGAATATGTGTTGGAAAAGAAAGACTAAATAATCTTTTCAATGCAATGGTGGAGAAGATATTTGTTGAGAGCATGAAGTAGAAGATTCTAGCTGCAGCTGCTGAGCCAAAGATTTGGAGCCAGGAGTAGGAACTGGAAGTGTTGAATTGGAATGTAGAGAAGTGGAATATAGAGAGAAAGAACGAGAGAAGGAAGGTGCTGTTAACAGAAACATCAATGTACAGCAAAGGGGCTGAAGGAGGGGAAGGAACTAAGAAGTCCCTGCTGCTGTACATTGACCACAGACATAACGTTCATGAGTCATTTTTGTGAACGTGTGATGGTTATGTCACATAATGTTGTACAAGTCGATGAGTGTATTGTGTATTGAACAGTCTGTGTACAATGATCATGTTCCACAAAATAAATTATGATTACTAGAAGAAATGAATGAACCAGTTGATACATTGTGGAATTTAGATACCATCGGCACTAACTTGAATAAATCAAGGACACTGTCAGATATGTTGAATGTCAGTATAGGACTCACGAAATCGTAATGACACGATTGCAAACAAACCATACCCCGGCCGGGATTGAACCCGCGGTCAGAGAGTCTCAAAACTCCAGCTAGCGGCTAACGCGACGGGCTGGAGTTTCGAGACTCTCTGACCGCGGATTGAATCCCGGCCGGGGTATGGTTTGTTTGCAATCGTGTCATTACGATTTCGTGAGTCATGTTGACGGCAGTGAAGGGACTTGAGCTAGAGTTCTTCACGGCCACGCTAGCTGGAGATTCGTCTGTAAAAACTTGCATTTGTGGTCACAGTGGTGCCTGTGCTACCCTTCCTATGGTGTAGAAATATACCTAGTTGGACGAATCTTATTGTGGCTAGCTGGTCTAGTGTCTAACGCGACGGGCTGGAGTTTTGAGACTCTCTGACCGCGGGTTCAATCCCGGCCGGGGTATGGTATGTCAGTATAGGGTTAGGATACCATGGAAATTAAACCACATCTGCCTAACAATTATCTCATGTCTTGACAAATGAAAACACATTTATACGAGAACAGGAAGAACTCAGAGCTCTTGATTGTGTATAATAAAATCATACATAAGAACATAAGAAGGAAGGACTACTGCAACAGGCCTACTAGTCCATGCGCGGCAACTCCAAGTCACCTGTCGGCTTATACCACATCCCAACCAAGTCAGGTCCAGGTCACAACTTACACCCACCCACACCCACTCATGTATTTATCTAACCTAATTTTAAAACTACACAACGTTTGAGCTTCTATAACGTTACTCGGGAGTTTATGCCACTCATCCACAGCTCTTTTACTAAACCAGTGCTTACCTATATCATTCCTGAATCTTAATTTTTCCAACTTGAAATCATTGCTGCGAGTACTGCCTTGGCTAGATATTTTTAGCACGCTTTTTATATCCCCTTTATTTATTCTTGTTTTCCGTTTATACATCCCAATCATATCCCTCCCTAATTCTACGCCTTTCTAGAAAGTGCAGATTCAGGATCCTGTCTATCCTGATAGGGAAGATTTCTGATACACGGGATCAACCTTATCATCCTTTTGTACGTTTTCCAGTGCATTTATATCCATATCGTAATACGGTGGCCAGAACTGTGCAGCATAATCTAAATGAGGCTTAATCAAAGATACATGGAGTTGAAGAACAACCTGAGGACTTCTATTATTTATGTTTACTGATATGAAGCCAAGGATTTTGCTCACTATATTGCGAACACTAATGCACTGTTGTCTAAGTTTCAGATTACTGCTTACTAGAACTGCTAAATCCTTTTCACAATCGGTAATACTGAGATCCACATTATTTAGCTTATATGTGGCATGGTTATTTTCCTTTCTAACATCTGGAACTATGTATTTGTCTATATTAAATTGCATCTGCCACTTCTCCGACCACTGCATCAGTCTATTCAAATCATCATGGAGTGTTCTAACGTCCTCATTAGAATGAACTGGACGGTCTGTTTCGGTGTTATCAGTAAATTTGCTTATGTCACTATTTATTCCCTCATCTATATCGTTTATGTAAATTGTGAACAATAAAGTGCTTAACACTGATCCCTGTGGAACACCGCTTTTGACGTGCCCCCATTCTGATCTCTCCCCATTTATACAAACTCTCTGCTGCCTATTTCTCAATCCTGCCCTTACCCTCCTATTTCGTGTGCCTTAAGTTTCCTCAGTAGCCTCTGATGTGAAACTCTGTCAAAAGCCTTACTGAAGTCCATGTACACAATATCATATTCATTACCATGATCTACCTCCTCAAACACCTTAGTGAAAAAAAGTTAGTAAATTCGTAAGACAGGAAAGCCCCTTTGTAAAACCGTGTTGAGATTCATTAATCAGTTTATACCTATCAAGAAGGCTACGAATTGCCTCGGCAATTATTGATTCCAAACATTTTTTCACTATGGAGGTAAGGCTTAGTGGTCTATAGTTCGAACCTAAGGACCTGTCACCTGCCTTGTAAATAGGTATTTCATTTGCCATTTCCCACTTGTCTTGCACTATGCCAGTTTATAATGATATGCTGAGAAGATTTGGCAAAGGTTTGCTAAGTTCCTCTTTACATTCTTTTAAGACCCTTGCAAACAGCTCATCAGGGCCTGGGGATTTGTTAGGTTTTAATTTCTCTGTTTGTCTGAGGATCATGTCATTAGTTACCCCAATCGTGCATAGTTTATTATCGTCCTGATCTACATAATTTATTATATCTGGAATTTGTTATTATCTTCCTGAGTAAAATCTGAGAGGAACTAAGTGCTGAAAATTTCACTCATTTCCTTATCACTGCCAGTGATCAGATCTGAATTACTTTTAAGTTGGCCTATCTTGTCCTTAATCTTACTTCCGCATGCCTGAAAGAACCTTTTCGCGTTAGTCTTCGAATCCCTTTACCCTCATAATTCATTTTTGCTTTTCTTATTCCCTTTTTAATTTCTCTCTTTAACTGAATATATTAATTTTTTAACTGCCCATCCCATCTTTTGATACGCCTATATATGCCTCTCGTTTGATCAAATGAGATGTTTTAATCTACTGTTTATCCATTTGGGGTCATTTTCGTTGGATCCGGTTTCCCTACTCGGAACATTAGTTATCTGGGCAGCTAGAAGTATGCTCTAAAAAACATCATATTGGCAACCATCACCAGCTACCTGACCCACAGTCAGGTCATCCCAATTTAGCCCACCAAGGTAATTTCTCAGTGCCATGAAATCGGCCAAGCGGAAGTTTGAGACAGAGACTTGACTGCAGTTATCTGGGTAATTCTATGATATATTGAAACTAAGTGATTTGTGATTGCTTTCCCCAATCTCATCATTAACCTCAAGATTATTAATTAGTAATTCATTGTTGACAAGAACCAAGTCAAACAAGTTGTTTCCTATAGTTGGTTCTGACTAACTGTTTTAAAAAGCAATCCTAAACAGTATCATGAAAGTCACTAGACTCATGATTTCCTGTCACATTGTTCCAGTCAATTAGTATAAAGTTAAAATCTTCCATTAACGCAACATTTTCGTATCTAGACGCTGTACGAATTTCGTCCCATAACAGCTTACTGCACTCCCTATCAAGGTTTGGGGGCCTATAAATCACACCCCAAATAAATTTTTCCCGACCCTCGAGAAACTGTAGCCAAATAGATAACGTGTCCGATGTTTCTAATCTTATTTCTACAAGATACCGTGGATAAAGAGGAGAATTTAAAATCCCTATACATAGTAGCTAACAAGGAAATGGCTGGTGGGCATATGCCTCTGAGGATGTGGCACATTAACTCAACTAAATAAATGCATCTCAAAAAATTGAACTTCTCTAATGTTGACTTTCCTAATTGCAACAATATACTTGGAAAACACAGAAAGACAATCTGAACCTCCAAAGACTCTCAAATGTATCACAATGCTTTGATCCTTTAGGACTCGTCTCACCAATGATCATAAAATGTAAAATGCTTGTGCAAGATGCATGGAAGCAAAAGATAGGTTGGGATGAGAGCTTACCTTTGGAAATCAATAAAGCAATGTAGGAGACCTCAACGGAATCTACGCAACTCCACCAATATAAATTTCCTAGTCAAATAGGCCAAATAGGGAAACAAGTGCACATTACACGTGTTCTGCTATGCATCAACTCGAGGTTATGGCTCAGTAGTTTAAATGAATAATACTGAGGGAAGCTTATTAGTTATTTCCGGAGCCAGAGTAGCACCACTGGAAGTCAGAACAGTGCCGCAATTGGAACTGACAGCACTCTGTGTAGGTACATAATTGGCAGTCTGGAGTGATAATGAATCAGTTCTCCAGTGGTTAAGAAACAATGAGAGGAAATTGGTCTATATAAAAAATTGAGTAGCAGGAATAAGGAAAATGCAGAGTGATATTCTCTTCTTCCATGTCTCTACAAAGGAGAATCCAGCCGATATGTTATCTCTTGGTGTACTACTGAAGAATTTTGTGGATAATAGATTATTGCTCCACAGGCCCAACTGGCTCCCTAATGAAGATAGCTGGTCTCAACTCAGACACAAATTCAAACACCTCAAGAAAGTGCATGAACTTGGGAGAAATTTTGGTGAGAAGGCTATCTCACATCATTGAGAAAACCTTCCTATGGATCTGGAGTTCCTGGAAATAAGTCGTTCTTAATTTCAGCAAAAGTGTAGAGAAAAAAGGGACAATGGATAAACTAGAGTCAGCAGTGGTGGCTACTGAGAAAATAAAAAGAATGTTGGGAAATGAATAAAGATTACCTTCAGCAAACACTGCGGAGTCTCCAGTGTGGAGAACTTATCTCAACAGGGGTAATAAGGGGGCTTGATCCTTCCCTATTTCTTACAGTGCTCTAGATGAGAGAAGGGTTTGTATATCTTACTCATATAGCCACAACAAACACCCTTTCTTATGTCAATCAGGCTTTTTGGAACAACTCACTCATTTGTTTCTCAAGAAAACTCCTAAGACACTCTAAATGAGATATTAATAAATCTTTAGCCTAATGCAATAGCAAAGTAGGATAAATTAAGAGCACCTCGTTCCTCAACTCAGTGCTGGCAGTCGAATTTTTCAAATACTATGTCGCCAGAAATCGATTATATATGGTGAAGCAGGCAGCACCGAGAAATTAATTCACCAGCGGAGATGCTGAAAGAAAGATTGGATGAATCCACACAGCGCTGAAATGTAGATATTCACAACCGCAATTTCTAGCAAAAGTGACTTCGTGACTCTGACTTGTGCTCTGACAATATCCAGAAAGAACTAAAGCAGAGATGCAGTGTTGAGACGCAAATAGTTAACTCTGCTAAGCGAAGTATCTCCAGTAACTCTCCCTGCTGTGGTACATTGACCAAGGACATATGAAGGTTCACGAGTTAATCGTGCGACCAATTGATGTTGAAGTCACGTAACGTGAAACAAGTCGATGAGTGTACAGTGTATTGTACAGTCAAAGTATGCAACGAACTAGAGCACTGTTGTGTATGACAAACTATTCACAATATTCCTAAATGACGTTCAGTGTGACTAACGAGAAGACAAAAAAAAGATGTCTTCGTGATTCACCGGGGCACAACATTCATATCTTCAACTAAGCCGTCAGATATCCGCACTTACAACATGGCAGGCAGAGCCACATGGCTCCGGTTACATGAGCCAGGTAAATCCTATTTTTCGTATACATCAGCCCATCAAACTTACTGCACCGAGTAGGTTCCGAGGTGTAGGACAGTAGAACTATCATTTAATCAGCGCGGTGATATACGGGCGATCTGCTGACACCAGGTAAGAAAAGCGATCTCAAAGATGTAGTGAATGATATGGTATTAGAGCACGTTTTGACACATGTTGCATCCACGGTATTACAGTTATGTGTGACATACGATAGCAGCCATGAAGGAAGAACTTCAGGATGCAGCTCCTAAAGCACTTAGGCTGTCAACTCTTAAGACCACCAATGGTCATTAATCTTAAGAACAAAACTCCCGACACATCCCCTCCACACACTCCTCATTACCCACACAGCTATTCCTCACACTCCTCATTACCAACGCACAACAAACCCGCACACACCATATGAAACACACAACCATCATCCCAAACATAACTGCTCTCCCACATATTATTACCCACCCAGACACACACAACTGCCCTCTTACACACCTCATTACCTTCACACTACTGTTACATGACACTCCTCATTACCTTCACACTACTGCTCCATGACACGCCTCATTACATGCTCACTACTGCTCCATAACACCCGCCATTACCTTCACACTACTGCTCCATGATATCCCTCATCACCTTCACACTACTGCTCCATGACATCCCTCATTAACTTCACACTTCTTCTCCATGACACGCCTCATTACATGTACACTTCTGCTCCATTACACGCCTCATTACCATCACACTACTGCTCCATGACACGCCTCATTACCTTCACACTAGTGCTCCATGACACGCCTCATTACCTTCACACTACTGCTCCATGACACTCCTCATTGCCTTCATACTACTGCTCCATGACAGCTGTCATTACCTTCACACTACTGCCCAATGACACCCCTCATTACCTTCAAACTACTGCTCCATGACACTCCTCATTGCCTTCATACTACTGCTCCATGACAGCTGTCATTACCTTCACACTACTGCCCAATGACACCCCTCATTACCTTCAAACTACTGCTCCATGACACTCCTCATTGCCTTCATACTACTGCTCAATGACAGCAGTCATTACCTTCACACTTCTGCTCCACGACACTCCTCATTGCCTTCATACTACTGCTCCATGACAGCAGTCATTACCTTCACACTTCTGCTCCATGACACTCCTCATTGCCTTCATACTACTGCTCCATGACAGCTGTCATTACCTTCACACTTCTGCTCCATGACACTCCTCATTACCTTCATACTACTGCTCCATGACAGCAGTCATTACCTTCACACTTCTGCTCCATGACACTCCTCATTGCCTTCATACTACTGCTCCATGACAGCAGTCATTACCTTCACACTTCTGCTCCATGACACTCCTCATTACCTTCATACTACTGCTCCATGACAGCAGTCATTACCTTCACACTTCTGCTCCATGACACTCCTCATTGCCTTCATACTACTGCTCCATGACAGCTGTCATTACCTTCACACTACTGCCCCATGACACCCCTCATTACCTTCATACTACTGCTCCATGACAGCTGTCATTACCTTCACACTACTGCCCCATGACACGCCTCATTACATGCACACTACTGCTCCATGACACCCCTCATTACCTTCACACTACTGCTGGTTGACACTATTCATTACCTTAACACTACTGCTCGATGGCACCCCTCATTACCTTCATGCTACTGCTCAATGACACTCCTCATTACCTTCACACTACTGCTCCAAGACACCCCTCATTACCTTCACACTACTGCTCCATGACACCCTCATTACCTTCACACTACTGCTCCATGACACTCCTCATTACCTTCACACTTCTGCTCCATGACACCCCTCATTACCTTCACACTACTGCTCCATGACACGCCTCATTACCTTCACACCACAGCTCCATGACAACCCTCATTACCTTCAAACTACTGGTTCATGGCACGTCTCATTACCTTTACACTACTGCTCCATGACACGCCTCATTACCTTCACACTACTACTCTATAACAGCTCTCAGTACTTTCACACTACTGCTCCGTGACACGCCTCATTAAATTCATACTACTGCTCCTTGACACCACTCATTACCTTCACACTACTGATCCATGACAACCCTCATTACCTTCACACTACTGTTTTATAACACGCCTCATTACCTTCACACTACTGCTGCATGACACGCCTCATTACATTGAAACTACTGCTCCACGACACGCCTCATTACATGCACACTACTCCATGAAACGCCTCATTACCTTCACACTAGTGCTCCATGACACGTCTCATTACCTTCACACTACTGCTCCACGACACGCCTCATTACATGCACACTACTCCTCCATGAAACGCCTCATTACCTTCACACTAGTGCTCCATGACACCCCTCATTACCTTCACACTAGTCCTCCAAGACACGTCTCATTACCATCACACTACTGCTCCAAGACACGTCTCATTACATGCACACTACTTCTCCATGAAACGCCTCATTACCTTCACACTACTGCTTCACGACACGCCTCATTACCTTCTCACTATTGCTGCATGACACCCCTCATTACCTTCACACTACTGCTCCATGACACGCCTAATTACCTTCACACTACTGCTCCATGACAAGCCTCATTACCTTCACACTACTGCTCCATGACTCTCCTCATTACCTTCACAATACTACTCCATGACACCCTCATTACCTTCACACTACTACTCCATTACACCCCTCATTACCTTCACACTACTGCTCCTTGACACGCCTCATTACCTTCACACTGCTGCTGCATGACACTCCTCATTACCTGCACACTGCTCCTCCATGACACCCCTCATAACCTTCACACTACTGCTCCATGACACCCCTCATTACCTTCACACTACTGGTCAATAACACGCCTCATTACCTTCACACTACTGCTCCACGACATCCCTCATTACCTTCACACTACTGCTCCATGACACGCCTCATTATCTTCACACTACTGCTCCATGACACCCCTCATTACCTTCATACTACTGCTACATGACACCCCTCATTACCTTCACGCTATGGCTCCATGACACCCCGAATTACCTTCAAACTACTGGTCCATGACACGCCTCATTTCCTTCAGCTTACTGCTCCATGACATACCTCATTAACTTCACATTTCTTCTCCATGACACGCCTCATTACCTTCACATTACTGATCCATGACATCCCTCATTGCCTTCACACTACTGCTCAATGACACCCCTCATTACCTTCACACTACTGCTCCATGACACCCCTCATTACCTTCACACTACTGCTCCATGACATCCCTCATTACCTTCGCACCACTGCTCCATGACACCCCTCACTACCTTCACACTACTCCTCCATGACACCCCTAAGTACCTTCACACTTCTGCTCAATGACACCCCTCATTGCCTTCACACTACTGCTCAATGACACTCCTCATTGCCTTCACGTTACTGCTCCATGACACCCCTCATTACCTTCATACTACTGCTCCTGACAGCTATCATTACCTTCACACTACTGCCCCATGACAAGCCTCATTACATGCACACTACTGCTCCATGACACCCCTCATTACCTTCACACTACTGCTCAATGGCACCCCTCATTACCTTCACACTAATCCTGCATGACACCCCTCTTTACATTCACACTACTGCTCCATGACACCCATCATTACCTTCACACTACTGCTCCATGACACCCATCATTACCTTCACACTACTGCTCCATGACACCCATCATTACCTTCACACTACTGCTGGTTGACACTATTCATTACCGTAACACTACTGCTCGATGGCACCCCTCATTACCTTCATGCTACTGCTCAATGACACCCCTCATTACCTTCACACTACTGCTCCATGACACTCCTCATTACCTTCACACTTCTGCTCCATGACACCCCTCATTACCTTCACACTACTGCTCCATGACACGCCTCATTACCTTCACACTACTGCTCCATGACACCCCTCATTACCTTCAAACTAGTGCTCCATGACACGTCTCATTACCTTTACACTACTGCTACATGACACGCCTCATTACCTTAGCACTACTGATCCATCACACCCCTCATAACCTTCACACTACTACTCTATAACAGCTCTCAGTACTTTCACACTGCTGCTCCGTGACACCCCTCATTACCTTCACACTACTGCTGCATGACACGCCCCATTACATTGACACTACTGCTCCACGACATGCCTCATTACATGCACACTACTCTTCCATGACACGCCTCATTACCTTCACACTAGTGCTCCATGACACCCCTCATTACCTTCACACTTCTGCTCCATGACACGCCTCATTACCTTCACACTACTGCTCCAAGACACGCCTCATTACCTTCACACTTCTGCTCCAAGACACCCCTCATTACCTTCACACTTCTGCTCCATGACACCCCTCATTACCTTCGCACTACTGCTCCATGACACGCCTCATTACCTTCTCACTGCTGCTGCATGACACCTCTCATTACCTTCACACTACTGCACCATGACACCCCTCACTACTTTCACACTACTGCTCCATGACACCCCTCATTACCTTCACACTACTACTCCATGACACCCCTCATTACCTTCACGCTAGTGCTCCATGACACGCCTCATTACCTTCACACTAGTGCTCCATGACACCCCTAATTACCTTCACACTACTGCTCTATGACACGCCTTATTACCTTCACACTTCTGCTCAATGACTCCCGTCATTACCTTCACACTACTGCTCCATGACACATCTCATTACCTTCACACTACTACTCCATGACATCCCTCATTACCTTCACACTACTGCTCCATGACACGCTTTATTACCTGCACACTTCTTCTCCATGACACGCCTCATTACATGCACACTACTGCTCCATGTCACCCCTCATTACCTTCACACTAATGCTCCATGTCATGCTTCATTACGTTCACTCTACTGTTCCATGACACACATCATTACCTTAACAATACTGCTTCACGACACGCCTCATTACATGCTCAGAAGTGCTCCATGACACGCCTCATTACCTTCACACTAGTGCTCCATGACACGCCTCATTACCTTCACACTTCTGCTCCATGACATCTCTCATTACCTTCACGCTACTGCTCCATGACACGCCTCATTACATGCACACTACTGCTGCATGACGCGCCTCATTACCTTCACACTACTGCTACATGACAAATCTCATTATCTACAGACTACTGCTCCATGTCACCCCTCATTACCTTCACGCTACTGCTCCATGACACGCCTCCCTTACATGCACACTACTGCTGCATGACACGCCTCATTACCTTCACACTACTGCTACATGACATCCCTCATTACCTTCACACTACTAATCCACGACTGCCCCCATTACCTTCACAATACTGCTCCATGACACCCCTCATTTCCTACACACTCCTGCTCCATGACACCCATCATTACCTTCACTCTAATGCTACATGACACTCCTCATTACCTTCACACTACTGTTCCATGACACTCTTAATCACCTTCACACTACTGCTCCATGACACCCTCAATACATTCACACTACTATTCCATGACACCCCTCATTACTTTCACACTACTGCTCCATGACACGCCTCATTACCTTCACTCAACTGCTCCATGACTCACCTAATTACCTTCACACTACTGCTCTTTGACACGCCTCACTACCTTCACATTACTGCTCCATGACACCCCCTCACTACCTTCACAGTACTTCTCTATGACACGCCTCATTACTTTCACATTACTGCTCCGTGGCACGCCTCATTTCGTTCACACTACTGCTCCAAGACACCCCTCATTACCTTGACACAACTGCTCCATGACGCGCCTCATTACGTTCACACTGCTGCTCCATGACACCCCTCATTACTTTCACACTACTTCTCCATGACACCTTTCATTACCTTCACAAAACTGCTCCATGACACCCCTCATTACCTTCACACTACTGCTCCATAACTCGCCTCATTACCTTCTCACTACTGCTCCATGGCACCCATCATTACCTTCACGCTTCTGTTCCATGACACCATTAATTACCTTCACATTACTGCTCCAAGACACGCCTCATTGCCTTCACACTACTACTCCATGATACCCCTCATTACCTTCACACTACTGTTCCATGACACCCTTAATCACCTTCATACTACTGCTCCATGACACGCCTCATTACGTTTACAATACTGCTCCATGACACGCCTTATTACATGCACGCTACTGCTTCATGAGACCCCGCGTTACCTTCACATTACTGCTCCAAGTCGCTACTCATTACCTTAACACTTCTGTTCCATGACTCGCCAAATTACCTTCACACTACTGCTCCATGGCTCTCCTTATTAATTACACACTACTGCTCCATGACACGCCTCATTACCTTCACACTACTGCTACATGACAAATCTCATTATCTACAGACTACTGCTCCATGTCACCCCTCATTACCTTCACGCTACTGCTCCATGACACGCCTCCCTTACATGCACACTACTGCTGCATGACACGCCTCATTACCTTCACACTACTGCTACATGACATCCCTCATTACCTTCACACTACTAATCCACGACTGCCCCCATTACCTTCACAATACTGCTCCATGACACCCCTCATTTCCTACACACTCCTGCTCCATGACACCCATCATTACCTTCACTCTAATGCTACATGACACTCCTCATTACCTTCACACTACTGTTCCATGACACTCTTAATCACCTTCACACTACTGCTCCATGACACCCTCAATACATTCACACTACTATTCCATGACACCCCTCATTACTTTCACACTACTGCTCCATGACACGCCTCATTACCTTCACTCAACTGCTCCATGACTCACCTAATTACCTTCACACTACTGCTCTTTGACACGCCTCACTACCTTCACATTACTGCTCCATGACACCCCCTCACTACCTTCACAGTACTTCTCTATGACACGCCTCATTACTTTCACATTACTGCTCCGTGGCACGCCTCATTTCGTTCACACTACTGCTCCAAGACACCCCTCATTACCTTGACACAACTGCTCCATGACGCGCCTCATTACGTTCACACTGCTGCTCCATGACACCCCTCATTACTTTCACACTACTTCTCCATGACACCTTTCATTACCTTCACAAAACTGCTCCATGACACCCCTCATTACCTTCACACTACTGCTCCATAACTCGCCTCATTACCTTCTCACTACTGCTCCATGGCACCCATCATTACCTTCACGCTTCTGTTCCATGACACCATTAATTACCTTCACATTACTGCTCCAAGACACGCCTCATTGCCTTCACACTACTACTCCATGATACCCCTCATTACCTTCACACTACTGTTCCATGACACCCTTAATCACCTTCATACTACTGCTCCATGACACGCCTCATTACGTTTACAATACTGCTCCATGACACGCCTTATTACATGCACGCTACTGCTTCATGAGACCCCGCGTTACCTTCACATTACTGCTCCAAGTCGCTACTCATTACCTTAACACTTCTGTTCCATGACTCGCCAAATTACCTTCACACTACTGCTCCATGGCTCTCCTTATTAATTACACACTACTGCTCCATGACACGCCTCATAACCTTCACACTACTTCTCCATCATACGCCTCATTACCTTCACACTACTGCTCCATGATACGCCTCACTACCTTCACACTACTTCTCCATCAAACGCCTCATTACCTTCACACTACTGCTCCATGACATGCCTCATTACCTTTTCGGTACTGCTCCATGACACGTTTCATTACCTTTTCACTACTGCTCCATGACACGCCTCATTACATTCACACTACTGCTACATGAGACCCCTCATTATCTTCATATTACTGCTGCATGACACGCCTCGTTACCTTCACACTTCTGCTCCAAGACAGAACTCATTACCTTAACATTACTGCTCCATGACACGCCTATACACCTTCGCACTACTGCTCCATGACACGCCTCATTACCTTCACACTACTGCTCCATGACACGCGTCTTTACCTACACACTACTGCTCCATGACACCCCTCATTACCTTCACACTACTGCTCTATTACGCTCTTATTACCTTCATACTACTGCTCCATGACACGCCTCATTACCTTCACACTACTGCTCCATGACACGCCTCAATACCTACACACTACTGCTCCATGACACCCCTCATTACCTTCATACTACTGCTCTATGACACCCCTCATTACCTTCACACTACTGCTCCATGACACGCTTCATTACCTTCACACTAGTGCTCCATGACACTCATTACATGCACACTACTTCTCCATGACACGCCTCATTACCTTCACACTGCTGCTTAATGAAATGCCTCATTACCTTCACGCTACTGCTCCATGACACCCCTCAATATCATCACACTACTGCTCCAAAACACGCCTCATGGCCTTCACACTACTGCTGTATGACACACCTCATTATTACCTTCACACTACTGCTCTATGACACTCCTCATTACCTTCACATTACTGCTTCATAACACGCCTCATTACATGCACAACACTGCTCCATGACACTCCTCATTACCTTCACACTACTGCTCAATGACACCCCTCATTACATGCACAATACTGCTCCATGACACCCCTCATTACATGCACAATACTGCTCTATGACACGCGTCATTAATTTCACACTTCTGCTCCCTGACACGCCTCATGACCTTCACATTACTGCTCCATGACACCCCTCATTACCTTCACAATACTTCTCTATGACACGTCTCATTTCCTGCACACTACTGCTAAATGACACCCCTCATTACCTTCACAATACTTCTCTATGACACGTCTCATTTCCTGCACACTACTGCTAAATGACACCCCTCATTACCTTCACAATACTTCTCTATGACACGTCTTATTACATTCACTCTACCGCTCCCTGACACGTTTCATTACCTTGAAACTACTCCTCCATAGGACCCCTCATTACCTACACACTACTGCTCCATAACACGCCTCATTACATGCGCAGTACTGCTCCATGACACGCCTCATTACCTTCATACTGCTGCTGCATGACACCATTCATTACCTTCATACTGCTGCTGCATGACACCATTCATTACCTTCATACTGCTGCTGCATGACACCCCTCATTACCTAAACACTACTGCTCTATGACTCCCCTCATTACCTTCATACTACTGCTCTAAGTCACGCCTGATTACCTTCAAACTACTGCTCCATAGCACCCATTATTACCTTCACACTACTGCTCTATGACACGCCTCATTACATGCACAGTACTGCTCCATGACACGCTTCATTATGTTCACACTACTGCTCTATGACAAGCCTCATTACATGCACACTAAAGCTCCATGACACGCCTCATTACCTTCACACTACTGCTCCATGACACCACTCATTATCTTCACACTACTGCTCCATGACAAATCTCATTTCCTTCTGAGTACTGCTCCATGTCACCACTCATTACCTTCACACTACTGCTCCATGACACCCCTCATTACCTTCACACTACTGCTCCATGACGCCCCTCATTTCCTTCACGCTACTGCTCCATGACACGCCTCATTACATGCATACTATTGCTCCATGACTCATAAGAACATAAGAACATTAGAAAGGAGGAACACTGCAGGAGGCCTGTTGGCCCATACTAGGCAGGTCCTTTACAATTCATCCCACTAACAAAACATTTGCCCAACCCAATTTTCAATGCCACCCAAGGAATAAGCTCTGATGTGAAAGTCCCACTCAAATCCAACCCCTCCCACTCATGTACTTATCCAACCTAAATTTGAAACTACCCGAAGTCCCAGCTTCAATCACCCAACTAGGTAGACTGTTCCACTCATCAACTACCCTATTACCAAACCAATACTTTCCTATGTCCTTCCTAAATCTAAACTTATCTAATTTAAATCCATTACTGCGGGTTCTCTCTTGGAGAGACATCCTCAAGACCTTATTAATATCCCCTTTATTAATACCTATCTTCCACTTATACTCTTCGATCAGGTCTCCCCTCATTCTTCGTCTAACAAGTGAATGTAACTTAAGAATCTTCAATCTTTCTTCATAAGGAAGATTTTTAATGCTATGTATTAATTTAGTCATCCTACGCTGAATGTTTTCTAACGAATTTATGTCCATTCTGTAATATGGAGACCAGAACTGAGCTGCATAATCTAGGTGAGGCCTCACTAATGATGTATAAAGCTGCAGTATGACCTCTGAACTTCTGTTGCATACACTTCTTGATATAAATCCCAGTAATCTATTTGCCTTATTACGTACGCTTAGGCATTGCTGTCTTGGTTTAAGGTTGCTGCTCACCATAACCCCCAAGTCCTTTTCGCAATCTGTATGGCTAAGTTCTACATCATTTAACTTATAAGTACTAGGGTAATGGGCACTCCCAAGCTTCAGAACCTTGCATTTATCTACATTGAACTGCATCTGCCACTTTTCTGACCAAGAATAGAGTTTGTTTAAATCCTCCTGAAGTTCCATAACATCTACGTTTGAATCAATTATCCTACCTATCTTTGTGTCATCGGCGAATTTTCTCATATCACTAGTAATTCCTTCATCAAGAACATTGATATATATTATAAACAACAATGGGCCCAAGACTGATCCCTGTGGAACGCCACTTGTTACAGATCCCCACTCGGATTTAACCCCATTTATAGACACTCTCTGCTTCCTGTCAGTGAGCCATGACTCGATCCACGAGAGTACTTTGTCCCCGATGCCATGAGCTGCCACTTTCTTTAAGAGTCTATGGTGCGGAACGCTATCAAATGCCTTATTAAAATCTAAGTAAATAATATCAAATTCTTTATCGTGGTCAACAGCCTCAAAAGCTTTGCTGAAGAAAGTTAATAAATTAGCTAGACAAGACCGGCCTCTTGTGAATCCATGCTGAGTATCATTAATCAAGCTATGCTTATCGAGATGGCTTCTTATAATCTCAGCTATAATTGACTCTAGTAATTTGCCTACAATTGAGGTCAGGCTTATTGGGCGGTAATTTGACGGTAGCGACTTGTCCCCTGTTTTAAAAATAGGAATTACATTAGCCATCTTCCACATATCAGACATTACACCTGTTTGAAGAGATAAATTAAAAATATTAGTTAATGGTTCACAGAGTTCCATTTTGCATTCCTTAAGAACCCTTGAAAAAATCTCATCAGGACCCGGCGACTTATTTTGCTTCAGTCTGTCTATCTGCTTCTCAACCATTTCACTAGTGACTGTGATGTTACATAATTTATCTTCTTCTAGCCCACTATGAAAATTAATTACTGGAATATTGTTAGTGTCTTCCTGTGTAAAAACTGAGAGAAAATAATTATTAAAAATCGAGCACATTTCATTTTCTTTGTCAGTAAGGGGCCCATAGTTATTTTTAAGGGGACCTATCTTATCTCTAACTTTTGTTCTATAGACCTGGAAAAAACTTTTTGGGTTAGTTTTAGAATCCCTAGCAACTTTAATTTCATAGTCCCTTTTAGCTTTTCTTATCCCCTTTTGAATGTCCCTCTTAATATCAATATACTGATTCATAAGATGACCCTCACCTCTTTTGATACGCCTATAAATTCCTTTCTTATGCCCTAGTAGATATTTGAGCCTATTATTCATCAATTTTGGGTCATTTCTATTTGATCTAATTTCTTTATATGGGATAAACGCTCTTTGAGCAGCATGTATAGTGTTCAGAAAACTGTCATATTGATAGCTCACTTCGTTACCCCAGTCAACAGATGATAATTGTAATCTAAGCCCATCGTAATCTGCTAAGCGAAAATCTGGGACTGTTACTGAGTTATCGCTGCTATCGTACTTCCATTCAATGCTAAATGTAATTGATTTGTGGTCGCTAGCTCCCAGTTCCTCTGAAATTTCTAAATTATTAACAAGGGATTCATTGTTTGCCAGAACTAAGTGAAGCAGGTTATTTCCCCTTGTAGGTTCTGTCACAAACTGTCGAATGATTCTAAATTCCTAATCAATATGACTAAAGTTAAAGTCTCCTAGAATTACTACATTATCGTGCCTTGTGGCCTTAACAATTTCCTCCCATAGTAGTCTCCCTTGGTCCCATTACCTTCACACTTCTGCTCCATGACACCCGTCATTACCTTCACACTACTGCTCTATGAGACCCCTCATTTCCTTCACACTACTGCTCCATGACACCTCTAATTACCTTCACATTATTGCTCCAAAACACCCCTCATTACCTTCATTCTACTGCTCCGTGACACCTTTCATTACCTTCAAACTACTGCTCCATAACACCCCTCATTACCTTCACACTATAGCTCCATGACACAAAACATTTCCTTCACTCTACTGCTCTATTGTACCCCTCATTACCTCTCACACTACTGCTTCATGACACACCTCATTACCTTCACATTACTGCTCCATAACACGCCTCATTGCATGCACAGTACTGCTCCATGACACACTTCAATATCTTCGCACTACTGCTCAATGACACATCTCATTACCTTCACATTACTGCTCCATGACACACCTCATTACCTTCACAATACTTCTCCATGACACGTCTCATTACCTTCACACTACTGCTCCATGAAACCTTTCATTACCTTCACTCTACTGCTCCATGTCACGCCTCATTACCTACACACTACTGCTCCATGACACCCATCATTACCTTCACACTACTGCTCCATGACACCTTTCATTACCTTCAAACTACTGCTCCATAGCACTCCTCATTACCTTCACACTACTGCTCTATGACACGCCTCATTACATGCACACTACTGCTCCATGACACGCCTCATTACCTTCACACTACTGCTTCATGACACACCTCATTAGCTTCTCACTACTGCTTCATGACTCGCCTCATTACATGCACACTACTGCTCCATGACACTCCTCATTACATGCACTCTTCGGCTCTGTGACCCGCCTCATTATGTTTGCACTACTGCTCCATGACACCTCTTATTACCTTCACTCTTCTGCTCCGTGACACCTTTCATTACCGTCAAACTACTGCTCCATAGCACCCCTCATTACCTTCACACTACTGCTCTATGACACGCCTCATTATATGCAAAGTACTGCTCCATGACACGCCACATTACGTTCACACTACTGCTCCATGACAAGCCTCATTACATGCACACTACTGCTCCATGACACGCCTCATTACCTTCACACTACTGCTCCATGACACCCTTCATTACCTTCACACTACTGCTTCATGACACCACTCATTAACTTCACACTGCTGCTTCAAGACACGTCCCATTACATGCACACTACTGCTCCATGGCATGCCTCATTACACGCACACTACTGCTCCATGACACGCCTCATTATCTTTGCACAACTGCTCCATGACACCCCTCATTACCTTCACACTAATGCTCCATGTCACGTGTCATTACCTTCACACTACTGCTTCATGACACACATCATTACCTTCACACTACTGCTCAATGATACGTCTTATTACATTCACTCTACCGCTCCGTGATACCTTTCATTACCTTCAAATTACTGCTCCATAGGACCCCTCATTACCTACACACTACTGCTCCATAACACGCCTCATTACATGCGCAGTACTGCTCCATGACACGCCTCACTTCCTTCACACTACTGCTCCATGACACGCCTCATTATCTTTGCACAACTGCTCCATGACACCCCTCATTACCTTCACACTAATGCTCCATGTCACGTGTCATTACCTTCACACTACTGCTTCATGACACACATCATTACCTTCACACTACTGCTCAATGATACGTCTTATTACATTCACTCTACCGCTCCGTGACACCTTTCATTACCTTCAAATTACTGCTCCATAGGACCCCTCATTACCTACACACTACTGCTCCATAACACGCCTCATTACATGCGCAGTACTGCTCCATGACACGCCTCACTTCCTTCACACTACTGCTCCATGACACGCCTCATTACCTTCACACTACTGCTCCATGACAACCTTCATTAACTTCACACTACTGCTCCATGACACGCCTCATTATCTTTACACTACTGCTCTATGACACCCTTCTTTATTTTAACACTACTGCTCCATTGACAAATCTCTTTACCTTCAGACTACTGCACCATGTCACCCCTCATTACCTTCACACTACTGCTCCGTATTACCCCTCATTACCTTCACACTACTGCTCCATGACATCCCTCATTACGTTCACACTACTTCTCCATGGTACACCTCATTACATGCACACTACTGCTCCATGAGACCCCTCATTACCTTTACACTACTGCTCCATGACACCTCTAATTACCTTCACACTATTGCTCCAAACACCCCACATTACCTTCACTCTTCTGCTCCGTGACACCTTTCATTACCTTCAAACTACTGCTCCATAACACCCCTCATTACCTTCACACTATAGCTCCATGACACAAAACATTTCCTTCACTCTACTGCTCTATTGTACCCCTCATTACCTCTCACACTACTGCTTCATGACACACCTCATTACCTTCACACTACTACTCCATGACACGCCTCATTGCATGCACAGTACTGCTCCATGACACACCTCATTACCTTCGCACTACTGCTCAATGACACATGTCATTACCTTCACACTACTGCTCCATGACACGACTCATTACCTTCACACTAGAGCTCCATGACACCCCTCATTACCTTCACACTACTGCTCCATGACACGCCTCATTTCCTTCACACTACTGCACTATGACACGTCTCATTACCTTCACACTAGAGATCCATGACACCCCTCATTACCTTCACACTACTGCTCCATGACACGCCTCATTTCCTTCACACTACTGCACTATGACACGTCTCATTACCTTCACACTAGAGCTTCATGACACCCCTCATTACCTTCACACTACTGCTCCATGACACGCCTCATTTCCTTCACACTACTGCACTATGACACGTCTCATTACCTTCACACTAGAGCTCCATGACACCCCTCATTACCTTCACACTACTGCTTCATGACACGTCTCATTACCTTCACACTAGACCTCCATGACACCCCTCATTACCTTCACACTACTGCTCCATGACACGCCTCATTTCCTTCACACTACTGCACTATGACACGTCTTATTACCTTCACACTAGAGCTCCATGACACCCCTCATTACCTTCACACTACTGTTCCATGACACGCCTCATTACCTTCATACTTCTGCTCCATGACACGCCTCATTACATTCACACTACTGCACCATTGCACGCCTCATTACCTTCACACTTGTGCTCCATGACACCCTTTATTACCTTCACACTACTGCTCCATGACACCCCTCGTTACCTTCACACTGCTGCTCCGTGACTCTAGTCATTACCATCGCACTACTACTCCATGACACCCTCATTACCTTCACACTACTACTCCATGACACCCCTCGTTACCCTCACACTACTGCTCCATGACACCCCTCGTTACCTTCACACTACTGCTCCGTGACTCTCCTCATTACCTTCGCACTACTGCTCCATGACACCCTCATTACCTATACACTACAACTCCATGACACCCCTCATTACCTTCACACTACTGCTCCATGACACCCTCATTACCTTCACACTACTGCTCCATGACACCCCTCATCACCTTCACTCTACTACTCCATGACACCCTCATTACCTTCGCACTACTGCTCCATGACACCCCTCGTTACCTTCACACTACTACTCCATGACTCCCCTCATCACCTTCACACTACTGCTGCATGACACCCTCATTACCTTCACACTACTGCTCCATGTCACCCCTCGTTACCTACACACTACTACTCCATGACACCCCTCATCACCTTCACACTACTGCTCCATGACACCCTCATTACCTTCACACTACTGCTCCATGACACCCCTCATCACCTTCACACTACTACTCCATGACACCCTCATTACCTTCACACTACTGCTCCATGACACCCCTCGTTACCTTCACACTACTGCTCTATGACACCCCTCATCACCTTCACACTACTACTCCATGACACCCTCATTACCTTCACACTACTGCTCCATGACTCCACTCATTACATTCACACTACTGTTCCATGACACGCCTCATTACCTTCACACTACTGCTCCATGACACCACTCATTACCTTCACACTACTGCTCCATGACACTCCTCATTACATGCGCACTACTGCTCCATGACAAGCCTCATTACCTTCACACTACTGCTCCATGACATCCTTCATTACCTTCACACTACTGCTCAATGACACCCCTCATCACCTTCACACTACTGCTCCATGACACCCTTCATTACCTTCACACTACTGCTCCATGACACGCCTCATTACCTTCACACTACTGCTCCATGACACCCCTCATCACCTTCACACTACTGCTCCATGACACCCTTCATTACCTTCACACTACTGCTCCATGACACCCCTCATCACCTTCACACTACTGCTCCATGACACCCTTCATTACCTTCACACTACTGCTCCATGACTCCACTCATTTCCTTCACACTACTGCTCCATGACACCCTTCATTACCCTCACACTACTGCTCCATGATTCCACTCATTACCTTCACACTACTACTCCATGACACCCTTCATTACCTTCACACTACTGCTCCATGACTCCACTCATTACCTTCACACTACTGCTCCATGACTCCACTCATTACCTTCACACTACTGCTCCATGACACCCCTCATTACCTTCACACTACTGCTCCATGACTCCACTCATTACCTTCACACTACTGCTCCATGACACCCTTCATTACCTTCACACTACTGCTCCATGACTCCATTCATTACCTTCACACTACTGCTCCATGACTCCACTCATTACCTTCACACTACTGTTCCATGACACGCCTCATTACCTTCACACTACTGCTCCATGACACCACTCATTACCTTCACACTACTGCTCCATGACACTCCTCATTACATGCGCACTACTGCTCCATGACACGCCTCATTACCTTCACACTACTGCTCCATGACATCCTTCATTACCTTCACACTATTGCTCCATGACACCCCTCATCACCTTCACACTACTGCTCCATGACACCCTTCATTACCTTCTCACTACTGCTCCATGACACGCCTCATTACCTTCACACTACTGCTCCATGAAACCCCTCATCACCTTCACACTACTGCTCCATGACACCCTTCATTACCTTCACACTACTGCTCCATGACACCCTTCATGACCTTCACACTACTGCTCCATGACACCCTTCATTACCTTCACACTACTGCTCTATGACTCCACTCATTTCCTTCACACTACTGCTCCATGACACCCTTCATTACCTTCACACTACTGCTCCATGACTCCACTCATTACCTTCACACTACTACTCCATGAAACCCTTCATTACCTTCACACTACTGCTCCATGACACTCTTCATTACCCTCACACTACTGCTCCATGACTCCACTCACTACCTTCACACTACTGCTCCATGACACCCTTCATTACCTTCACACTACTGCTCCATGACTTCACTCATTACCTTCAGACTACTGCTTCAAGACACGTGTCATTACATGCACACTACTGCTCCATGACACGCCTCATTACATGCACACTACTGCTCAATGACACGCCTCATTACATGCACACTACTGCTTCATGAGATATCTCATTACCTTCAGTCTATTGTTCCGTGGCACCCCTCATTACCTTCTCACTACTGCTCCATGATCCCTCATTACCTTCGTGCTACTGCTCCATGACACCACTCATTACCATCACTAAACCATACCCCCGGCCGGGATTGAACCCGCGGTCATAGAGTCTCAAAACTCCAGCCCGACGCGTTAGCATTTGTGGTGACAGAGGTGCCTGTGCTAACTTTCCTATGGTGTAGAAATATACCTAGTTGGATGAATCTTATTGTGGCTAGCTGGTCTAGTGGCTAACGCGACGGGCTGGAGTTTTGAGACTCTATGACCGCGGGTTCAATCCCGGCCGGGGGTATGGTTTATTTCCAATCGTGTCATTACGATTTCTTGAGTCATGCACACTACTGCTCCATGACACCCTTCATTACCTTCACGCTACTGCTGCATGACACCCTTCATTACCTTCACGCTACTGCTCCGTGACACCCTTCATTACCTTCACACTACTGCTCCGTGACACGCCTCATTACCTTCACGCTACTGCTCCATGACACCCTTCATTACCTTCTCGCTACTGCTCCATGACACGCCTCATTACCTTCACACTACTGCTCGATGACACCCTTCATTACCTTCACACTGCTGCTCCATGACACCCTTCATTACCTTCACGCTACTGCTCCATGACACGCCTCATTACCTTAACACTACTGCTCCATGACACGCCTCATTACCTTAACACTACTGCTCCATGACACGCCTCATTACCTTAACACTACTGCTCCATGACACGCCTCATTACATGCACACTACTGCTCCATGAAAAATCTCATTACCTTCAGACTACTGCTGCATGTCACCCCTCATTTCCTTCACAATACTGCTCCATGACACCCCTTATTACCTTCACACTACTGCTCCATGACACGTCTCATTACCTTCACACTACTGCTCCATGACTCCCGTCATTACCTTCACACTACTGCTGCATGAGACCCCTCATTATCTTCACACTACTGCTCCATGACACCCCTCATTTCCTTCACACTACTGCTCCATGACACCCTTCATTACCTTCACACTACTGCTCCATGACACCCCTCATTACCTTCACACTACTGCTCCATGACACGCCTCATTACCTTCACACTACTGCTCCATAACACCGCTCATTACCTTCACACTACTGCTCCATGACACGCCTCATTACCTTCACACTACTGCTCCATAACACCGCTCATTACCTTCGCACTACTGCTCCATAACACCCCTCATTATCTTCACACTACTGCTCCATGACACCCCTCATTACCTTCACACTACTGCTCCATGACACGCCTCATTACCTTCACACTACTGCTCCATAACACCGCTCATTACCTTCGCACTACTGCTCCATAACACCCCTCATTATCTTCACACTACTGCTCCATGACACGCCTCATTACATGCACAGTACTGCTCCATGACACGCCTCATTACCTTCGCATTACTGCTCCTTGAAACATCTCATTACCTTCACACTACTGCTCCATGACACCCCTCATTACCTTCACACTATTGCTCCATTACACGCCTCATTACCTTCACACTACTGCTCCATAACACCTTTCATTACCTTCAAACTACTGCTCCATAACACCCCTCATTACCTTCACACTATAGCTCCATGACACAAAACATTTCCTTCACTCTACTGCTCTATTGTACCCCTCATTACCTCTCACACTACTGCTTCATGACACACCTCATTACCTTCACACTACTGCTCCATGACACGCCTCATTGCATGCACAGTACTGCTCCATGACACACCTCATTACCTTCGCACTACTGCTCAATGACACATGTCATTACCTTCACACTACTGCTCCATGACACGCCTCATTACCTTCACACTAGAGCTCCATGACACCCCTCATTACCTTCACACTACTGCTCCATGACACGCCTCATTTCCTTCACACTACTGCACTATGACACGTCTCATTACCTTCACACTAGAGCTCCATGGCACCCCTCATTACCTTCACACTACTGCTCCATGACACGCCTCATTTCCTTCACACTACTGCACTATGACACGTCTCATTACCTTCATACTAGAGCTCCATGACACTCCTCATTACCTTCACACTACTGCTTCATGACACGTCTCATTACCTTCACACTAGAGCTCCATGACACCCATCATTACCTTCACACTACTGCTCCATGACACGCCTCATTTCCTTCACACTACTGCACTATGACACGTCTTATTTCCTTCACACTAGAGCTCCATGACACCCCTCATTACCTTCACACTACTGCTCCATGACACGCCTCATTACCTTCACACTTCTGCTCCATGACACGCCTCATTACATTCACACTACTGCACCATTGCACGCCTCATTACCTTCACACTACTGCTCCATGACACCCCTCGTTACCTTCACACTGCTGCTCTGTGACTCTCCTCATTACCATCGCACTACTACTCCATGACACCCTCATTACCTTCACACTACTACTCCATGACACCCCTCGTTACCCTCACACTACTGCTCCATGACACCCCTCGTTACCTTCACACTACTACTCCATGACACCTCTCATCACCTTCACACTACTGCTCCGTGACTCTCCTCATAACCTTCACACTTCTACTTCAAGAGATCCCTCGTTAACTTCACACTGCTGCTCCATGACACTCCTCATTACATGCGCAATACTGCTCCATGACACGCCTCATTACCTTCACACTACTGCTCCATGACTCCACTCATCACCTTCACACTACTGCTCCATGACACCCTCATTACCTTCACACTACTGCTCCATGACACCCCTCGTTACCTTCACACTACTACTCCATGACACCCCTCATCACCTTCACACTACTGCTCCATGACACCCTCATTACCTTCACACTACTGCTCCATGACACCCCTCATCACCTTCACACTACTACTCCATGACACCCTCATTACCTTCACACTACTGCTCCATGACACCCCTCGTTACCTTCACACTACTGCTCCATGACACCCCTCATCACCTTCACACTACTACTCCATGACACCCTCATTACCTTCACACTACTGCTCCATGACTCCACTCATTACATTCACACTACTGTTCCATGACACGCCTCATTACCTTCACACTACTGCTCCATGACACCACTCATTACCTTCACACTACTGCTCCATGACACTCCTCATTACATGCGCACTACTGCTCCATGACAAGCCTCATTACCTTCACACTACTGCTCCATGAAACTCCTCATTACATGCGCACTACTGCTCCATGACAAGCCTCATTACCTTCACACTACTGCTCCATGACATCCTTCATTACCTTCACACTACTGCTCCATGACACCCCTCATCACCTTCACACTACTGCTCCATGACACCCTTCGTTACCTTCACACTACTGCTCCATGACACGCCTCATTACCTTCACACTACTGCTCCATGAGACCCCTCATCACCTTCACACTACTGCTCCATGACACCTTTCATTACCTTCACACTACTGCTCCATGACACCCCTCATCACCTTCACACTACTGCTCCATGACACCCTTCATTACCTTCACACTACTGCTCCATGACTCCACTCATTTCCTTCACACTACTGCTCCATGACACCCTTCATTACCTTCACACTACTGCTCCATGACTCCACTCATTACCTTCACACTACTACTCCATGACACCCTTCATTACCTTCACACTACTGCTCCATGACTCCACTCATTACCTTCACACTACTGCTCCATGACATTCTTCATTACCTTCACACTACTGCTCCATGACTCCACTCACTACCTTCACACTACTGCTCCATGACACCCTTCATTACCTTCACACTACTGCTCCATGACTCCACTCATTACCTTCAGACTACTGCTTCAAGACACGTGTCATTACATGCACACTACTGCTCCATGACACACCTCATTACATGCACACTACTGCTCAATGACATGCCTCATTACATGCACACTACTGCTTCATGAGATATCTCATTACCTTCAGTCTATTGCTCCGTGTCACCCCTCATTACCTTCTCACTACTGCTCCATGATCCCTCATTACCTTCGTGCTACTGCTCCATGACACCACTCATTACCTTCACTAAACCATACCCCCGGCCGGGATTGAACCCGCGGTCATAGAGTCTCAAAACTCCAGCCCGACGCGTTAGCATTTGTGGTCACAGAGGTACCTGTGCTAACTTTCCTATGGTGTAGAAATATACCTAGTTGGATGAATCTTATTGTGGCTAGCTGGTCTAGTGGCTAACGCGACGGGCTGGAGTTTTGAGACTCTATGACCGCGGGTTCAATCCCGGCCGGGGGTATGGTTTATTTGCAATCGTGTCATTACGATTTCTTGAGTCATGCACACTACTGCTCCATGACACCCTTCATTACCTTCACGCTACTGCTGCATGACACCCTTCATTACCTTCACGCTACTGCTCCGTGACACCCTTCATTACCTTCACACTACTGCTCCGTGACACGCCTCATTACCTTCACGCTACTGCTCCATGACACCCTTCATTACCTTCACGCAACTGCTCCATGACACGCCTCATTACCTTCACACTACTGCTCCATGACACCCTTCATTACCTTCACACTACTGCTCCATGACACCCTTCATTACCTTCACGCTACTGCTCCATGACACGCCTCATTACCTTAACACTACTGCTCCATGACACACCTCATTACCTTAACACTACTGCTCCATGACACGCCTCATTACCTTAACACTACTGCTCCATGACACGCCTCATTACATGCACACTACTGCTCCATGACAAATCTCATTACCTTCAGACTACTGCTGCATGTCACCCCTCATTTCCTTCACAATACTGCTCCATGACACCCCTTATTACCTTCACACTACTGCTCCATGACACGCCTCATTACCTTCACACTACTGCTCCATGACACCCGTCATTACCTTCACACTACTGCTGCATGAGACCCCTCATTATCTTCACACTACTGCTCCATGACACCCCTCATTTCCTTCACACTACTGCTCCATGACACCCCTCATTACCTTCACACTACTGCTCCATGACACGCCTCATTACCTTCACACTACTGCTCCATGACACCCTTCATTACCTTCACACTACTGCTCCATGACACCCCTCATTACCTTCACACTAGTGCTCCATGACACGCCTCATTACCTTCACACTACTGCTCCATGACACCCCTCATTACCTTCACACTATTGCTCCATTACACGCCTCATTACCTTCACACTACTGCTCCATAACACCGCTCATTACCTTCACACTACTGCTCCATGACACCCTCATTACCTTCACACTATTGCTCCATTACACGCCTCATTACCTTCACACTATTGCTCCATTACACGCCTCATTACCTTCACACTACTGCTCCATGACACCCCTCATTACCTTCACACTATTGCTCCATTACACGCCTCATTACCTTCACACTACTGCTCCATAACACCGCTCATTACCTTCACACTATTGCTCCATTACACGCCTCATTACCTTCGCACTACTGCTCCATAACACCCCTCATTATCTTCACACTACTGCTCCATGACACGCCTCATTACATGCACAGTACTGCTCCATGACACGCCTCATTACCTTCGCATTACTGCTCCTTGAAACATCTCATTACCTTCACACTACTGCTCCATGACACGTCTCATTACATGCACACTACTGCTCCATGACACGTCTCATTACCTTCACACTAGTGCTCCATGACACCCCTCATTACCTTCACACTACTGCTCCATGACACGCCTCATTACCTTCACACTACTGCTCCATAACACCCCTCATTATCTTCACACTACTGCTCCATGACACGCCTCATTACATGCACAGTACTGCTCCATGAGACGCCTCATTACCTTCGCACTACTGCTCCTTGAAACATCTCATTACCTTCACACTACTGCTCCATGACACGTCTCATTACATGCACACTAGTGCTCCATGACACCCCTCATTACCTTCACACTACTGCTCCATGACACGCCTCATTTCCTTTACTCTACTGCGCCATGAGACCCCTCATTACCTTCACGCTACTGCTTTATGACACGCCTTATTACCTTCACACTTCTACTCCATGTCTCTCCTCATTACCTTCACACTACTGCTCCGTGACACCCCTCATTACCTTCACTCTACTACTCCATGACACCCTTCATTACCTTCACACTACTGCTCCCTGACACCCCTCATTACCTTCACTCTACTGCTCCATGACACGCCTCATTACGTTCACACTACTGCTCCATGACACCCCTCATTACCTTCACACTACTGCTCCATGACATCCCTCTTTACCTTCACACTACTGCTCCATGACACCCCTCATTACCTTCATACTACTTCTCCATGACACGCCTCATTACAGGCGCACTACTGCTCCATGACACGCCTCATTACATGCGCACTACTGCTCAATGACACGCCTCATTACATGCCCACAAGCACCACTCTGCTGGACCTTCCCCTGACACTGCCGCTCTTCAGCGTCAGTGACCCCTCTCACTGCCTTCCTCCTTCACCATTAATCTTCCTCCCTCCCTGTTTTGGACTCTTTCTCTTTCTTTCTGACTCTCTCTTTCATCCACATGCTCTCATGTTCTCACACTCCCTCCCTGTCCCTCTTCACGTCCCCTCTTTCTCTCCACCTCGCTCCTTTCCTTCTCTATCCCCCATTTCTTTCCACCTCGGTCCTTCCTATTCTATCTCTCTCTCTCTCTCTCTCTCTCTCTCTATTTCTCTCTATTTCTTCCTCAATAAGTCATGCGTGTTGTAAAAGGCGGCTGAAATGCCTGGTGCAGTGGGCTGTCCCCTGCATAAATTACGAAAAAAGAAAAACTTTATAAAGAAACACTGTATAAATATGTGGTGTATAAATGTGTATGTTGTGCAGATGATAAGAAAAAGATGATTGTCAGTGTTATGAAGGAAAAGAAGGTGGATGTTCGAGCCGTGGGGGATGGGGGAGGTGCATGTTGTAGTAGTTAGAATGACAGGGCAAAGGAACTGACAGGATCATCACAAATGTTAAAAGCAGGGAATGATGTAGTTTTAGAGAGGTTGGAAATTTTGTTTAATAAATGTATGAAAGAGGAGAAGGTACCTAAGGATTGGTAGAGAGCGTGTGTAATTCCTTTGTATAAACTGAAAGGGGTGAAAAGAGATTGTAAAAATTATAGGAGAACAAGTTTACTGAGTATAGCAGTTTAAGTGTATGGTAGGGTTATTACTGAAAGAATTAGAGGTACGACAGAGCAGGATTGCAGATGAACAAGGAAGCTTCATTTATTGAAGCAAATAAATGAACAATATTTAGACAAAGATAGGGAAGTTTCATAGTATTTATGGATTTGAAAAAGCCTTTCCCCACAATCACAACTGGCTATTCCTCACTCCTACAAGATGTTATACCTCTGATCCACTGCAGTGCCTTTCCTGTTATGTGTGCCTGATCATCTACCGTTTGCACTAATCTCTTGTGTGAAACTGTGTCGAAAGCCTTCTTGCAGTCCAAGAAAATGCAGTCTATCCACCTCTCTCTCTCTCTCTCTCTCTCTCTCTCTCTCTCTCTCTCTCTCTCTCTCCCTTGTCTTACTTTTATAACCTTGTCGAGGAACTCCAGTAGGTATATGACACATGATTTACCTTCCCTGAAACCGTGCTGGTCGTCGAGTATCATCTTATTCCTTTCTACAAGCTCTACCACTCTTGTCCTGACAATCTTCTCCATGACTTTGCATACATGTTAGTGATACTCGTCTGTAGTTTAATGCTGTATAGCCTTCACTCTTTTTAAAAACTGGGACTCCCTGACGTATACGGTGTACAGAGTCTTCAACGATTGCTTACTAAGGTATCGGAACGCTATCCTTAGGTTTGCCAGACGCCCGTATGCTGCAGCAGTTATCTGGTTGATGTGCTCCTCAGGAAATGTGCTCGGTATTATCCTTACACCAAGATCTTTTTCCTTGTGTGAAGTTTGCAGTCTTTGGTCTGCGGTCTTCTTTACCCTTCCCCGATCTTCCTGACTTTGCATTTCGCGGGGTTAAATTAAAAGGGCCAGTTGCTGGAGCCGGCTTAGCCTGTCCAGGTCTCGACCGATTTAATTCTTCTCATTAACTTCACATCATCTGCAAACAGGGACACTTCTAAGTCTGTACCTTCCCTTATGTCATTCACATATATCAAAAACAGCACAGGTCCTAGGGCTGACCCCTATAGAACCCCGCTCGTCACAGGCGCCCACTCTGACACCTCGTCACGTACCATAACTCGTTGTTGCTTCCCTGTCAGATATTCTCTGATGCATTGCAGTGCTTTTCCTGTTATGCGTGCCTGATGCTCTAGCTTTCACATTAACCTTATGTGAGGAACTTTGTCGAAGATCTTCTTGCAGTCCAAGAAAATGCAGTCTATCCACCTCTCTCTCTCTCTCTCTCTCTCTCTCTCTCTCTCTCTCTCTCTCTCTCTCTCTCTCTCTCTCTCTCTCTCTCTCTTGTCTTACTTCTATAACCTTGTCGAGGAACTCCAGTAGGTATATGACACATGATTTACCTTCCCTGAAACCGTGCTGGTCGTCGTGTATCATCTTATTCCTTTCTACAAGCTCTACCACTCTTGTCCTGACAATCTTCTCCATGACTTTGCATACATTACAGTGATACTCGTCTGTAGTTTAATGCTGTATAGCCTTCACTCTTTTTAAAAACTGGGACTCCCTTTGAAGTCTTCCATACCTAAGGTAGTCAGTCTGTTTTGTTAATGTGTTGATTGTTAGTGGCACACACAGCGCCTCTGCTCCCTCTCCCAGGACTCACGGTGAGATGTACCGTCCCACCGCCTTTGAGGTATCTGGTTTACTTAGCAGTTTCTTCACCACCTCCTCGGTTGTGTATATCGTGTCCAGCACATGTTGGTATTCCCCACCATTCCGGATTTCTGGAGTGCTGTGTGTGTGTGTGTGTGTGTGTGTGTTTGTGTGTGTGTGTGTGTGTGTGTTTGTGTGTGTGTGTGTGTGTGTGTGTGTGTGTGTGAGTGTACTCACCTAATTATGATCACCTAGTTGTGGTTTCAGGGGGCTGATTATCTAACTCCTGACCCCGTCTCTTCACTGGTCGCTACTAGGTCACTCTCCCTGCTCCATGAGCTTCATCATACCTCTCATTTTCCAGACTATTCCACTTCCTGACAACTCTATGGCTGAAGTACTTCTTTACATGCCTGTGACTCATCTGAGTCTTCAACTTTTAGTTATGACCCATTGTTGCTGTGTCCCATTTCTGAAACATTCTGTCCCTATCAAAGTGTCAATTCCTCTCACTGTTTTAAATATTGTTATCATAACCCTCGTATCTCTCCTGTCTTCCAGTGTTGTTAGATTGAGTTCCTGTAACCTGTCTTGGTAAGTTAGATCTCTCAGCTCCAGGATTACTGTTGTTGCAATCCTTTGCACTATCTCTAATTTCTTGACGTGTTTGACCAGGTGTGGGTTCCATACTGGTAAATTAAATTAATCTTACCTGAAGCAAAGAATGAAAAATGAAATATATCTAAATAATTTGTGAATCAAAACTAATATATACACTATAATTGATACAACTGCCGTGCCAATGTTCAGGTGCGTAGCTCTGAATCGTGATTTGGAACACGATGCCGTTGTTGATGTCGTGGTGCGGGGGTCACAGGTGGATATGGCTGTTGTGACACTTAAATAAGTAGCGAGTGACTCCAGCATGAGTAGGGATCCTGAAGAACCGAGGTGCAGAGATCTCAAAATTACCATCCTTTCGAAGGTGTTGAGTTGCCAATCGTAAACCTCCTTGAAACTTTGGTGGGGTGATATGTGTGTGTGTACTCACCTATTTGTACTCACCTATTTGTGGTTACAGGGGGTCGATTCATAGCTCCTGGCCCCATATCTTCACTGATTGCTACAAGGTCCTCTCTCTCCCTGCTCCATGAAATTTATCAACTCTCGCTTTAAAACTATGTGTGGTTCCTGCCTCTATTAAGTTACTTTCTAGGCTATTCCACTTCCTCACAACTCTATGTCTGAAGGAAAACTTACTATCATCCCTTTGACTCGTAGGAGTCTTCAACATCCAATTGTGGCCCCTTGTTTCTGTGCCTCATCTCCGGAACATCCTATCTTTGTCCACCTTGTCAATTCCTCGTAGTATTTTATGTGTCATTATCATGTCTCCCCTGACCCTCCTGTCCTCCAATGTTGTCAGATGGATTTCTCTTAACCTTCCTTCGTAGGACAATCCCCTTAGCTCTGGGACTAGTCTTGTTCCAAACATTTGCACTTTCTCTTATTTCATGACGTGCTTGACCAGGTGTGGATTCCAAACTGGTGCTTAATACTCCAATATGGGCCTGACGTATACGGTGTACAGAGTCTTCAACGATTGCTTACTGAGGTATCGGACCTCTATCCTTAGGTTTGCCAGACGCCCGTATGCTGCAGCAGTAATCTGGTTGATGTGCTCCTCAGGAAATATGCTCGGTATTATCCTCACACCAAGATCTTTTTTCTTGTGTGAAGTTTGCAGTCATTGGTCTGCGGTCTTCTTTACCCTTCCCCGATCTTCCTGACATTACATTTGGCGGGGTTTAAATTCAAAGGGCCAGTTGCTGGAGCCGGCTTAGCCTGTCCAGGTCTCGACCGATTTAATTCTTCTCATTAACTTCACATCATCTGCAACCAGGGACACTTCTGAGTCTGTACCTTCCCTTATCTCATTCACATATATCAAAAACAGCACAGGTCCTAGGGCTGACCCCAGTGGGACCCCGCTCGTCACAGGCGCCCACTCTGACACCTCATCACGTACCATAACTCGTTGTTGCTTCCCTGTCAGATATTCTCTGATGCATTGCAGTGCTTTTCCTGTTATGCGTGCCTGATGGTCTAGCTTTCACATTAACCTTATGTGAGGAACTGTGTCGAAGGTCTTCTTGCAGTCCTAGAAAATGCAGTCTATCCACCCTTCTTTGTCATATCTTACTTCCGTTACCTTGTCATACAACTCCAAAAGGTCTGTGATACAGGATTTTCCTTCCCTGAAACCGTGCTCGTTGTCGTTTACAAGCTTGTTTCTTTATAGGTGATTCACCACTCTCCTCCTAATGACACCGGTCAACAACCATAATGCTTCCAAAACCGGAGTATCAATTTCCAATTAATTTTAGATCACTTACAATGAATATTATGGTTAAATTGTTTGTTAGCTCTACTTGTCAATATACACCTACGTGTCACAACAGGTTCCAACAGGCTTGTGGCAGTGTGTTTCTTACCACACTCACAGTCTCACTAACCTTCATTATTGTTCCAGCGGTCATAAAAGGTGGGTGTGATGTGTAAGTTTATATTTTAAGGTGAAAAATAGATGATTTTCATAGTCAAACACTGCTAATTTCGTTTTCCTACTGAATGGTATAAATACTTCTACTTAGCTGTCATGCTCTGTATTATAATGATAAATTAAAGAATAAATTTTCTGTTTATCTTCCAACTGTTTCCTGTTTCCTTCAGATGCCTCGTGCTTGTGTGAATTGGGCAGACAATTTCTGCTACATTTGTGGTGAGGTGACCTTTGCATCACAGAAGCGCCGTATATATGCTATGGCCACCTCGTCAATCATTGGAGCCTGGGATGAAAAATGTTCAACATTCATCTGTCAATGAACCAAATAAAATTTTGCTACCACCACTACACATAAAACTGGGGCTCATGAAAAACTTTGTAAAAGCTATGTAAAAATCTGGTCAGGGATTCAAGTATATAACATCAAAATTCCCGTCACTGAGCAACGCTAAGATAAGAGAGGGAGTCTTCAATGGTCCTCAGATTCGAGAGCTTCTTAATGATACTGACTGTGAATCAGACCTTTATGGGAAGGAGGACAAAACTGCTTGAGAAGCGTTCAAGTTAGTGGCGAAGGGATTTCTTGGAAACAGAAGGGAGAGTTGGTGGAAAACCTCATCAAGGCTTACAAGAACATGGGACGTAACATGTCACTTAAAATCCACCTTTTCCAGCGAACTGTGGACCAGTTAGTGACGAACATGGTGAAAGGTTTCGCCAAGATATTTCAATCATGGAAAAATGGTACCAGGTCAAATGTGGTACAAGAATGCTTGCAGACTAATGCTGGACATTGGCAATAGATGATTCTTTAGCCCACTGTAAGCGTCAAGCAAAAAGGTAAAGTGTAGGTACTGATGAGAGTTCAAAACATATTCAAATATTACATGTCTCGTATCTTTATAGCTATAGCCAATAAGCATTTTTCAATGTGATATTTGGATTCACGACATAAAAATACATAATAATTAACTAATCTCTTTTCAAAAATTGTTGACCAGTGAATCTTCTCCATGACTTTGCATACTATAAACGTCAGTGACACAGGTCTGTAGTTCCCTCGTGTCTGTCTCCCTTCTTAAAAATTGGGACTACATTTGCCATCGTCCATACCTTAGGCAGTTGCCCAGTTTCGATGGACTTGTTGAACACACAGCATCTCTGCTCCCTCTCTAATGATCCACGGTGAGCTGTTTTCCGGTCCCACCGAGTTTGAGGTATCAAGTTCACATAGCAGCTTCTTCATCTCCTCCTCGGTTGTATGTATTCCATCTAGCCCTTATTGGAGTGTTCCTTGTTGGTGTACCTCCCTATTCTGACTTCCTGGAATCTTGCCATGCCTCAGGCAATCTCCCTGTTACGATAGATGTATTGAATATTGTTGATAGGGGTACACATAGCGCCTCTGCTCCCTCTCTCAGGACCCATGGGGAGATGTTATCTGGCCTTTGAGATGTCTAGCTCACTCAGAAGCCTCTTCACTTCTTCCTCGGTTGTATGCACTGTGTCCAGCACTTGGTGATGTGCCCCACCTCTCCGTCTTTCTGGAGCCCCTTCAGTCTCCTCTGTGAACACTTCTTTGAATCTCTTGTTGACTTCCTCACATACTTCACGGTCATTTCTTGTTGTCTCTCCTCCTTCCTTCCTTAGCCTGATTACCTGGTCCTTGACTTGTTTTCCTCCTAATGTGGCTGTATAACAGTTTCGGGTCAGATTTGGCTTTCGCTGCTATGTTGTTTTCATGGTAAGGGAGAACGAACATATTTTTTGTTGAATAAGGCTGGTTGTCCCTTTTTGGATTGTAAAAAGTATTTCTAGCAATTTTAAAAGATTTATCAATTACGTTTCTTGGGTGTTTCAAATCATTACCTATTTCATAAATTTTGGATATTTCCTCATCTATGAACTCTGGACTACAAATACGTAAAGCTCTCAAAAACATTGATGAGAAACAAGGCTGCTTAACACAGTCCTCCCTAATAGAGCTAAATGGTTCAGATATGTTGATGATATTTTGTGTCTTATGCCCAAGAATGTAGATATACACCATTTCCTTGGCAAATTAAATAGTTTAGCCCATTCTATAAACTTTACTGTTGGGTTTGAAGAAAATAACTTATTGCCTTTTCTAGATGTTTTAATTATTAAGGGTAATAATGAATTCAAATTTAAAATTTACAAAAAACCTACAAATAACTGTCCCTATGTACACTATTATTCTTCCCATCAAGATAGAGTTAAACTGTTTGTTTTCTCATCAATGTTTTTGAGAGCTTTACGTATTTGTAGTCCAGAGTTCATAGATGAGGAAATATCCAAAATTTATGAAATAGGTAATGATTTGAAATACCCAAGAAACGTAATTGATAAATCTTTTAAAATTGCTAGAAATACTTTTTACAATCCAAAAAGGGACAACCAGCCTTATTCAACTAAAAATATGTTGATAATTGAGGAAACGTTTCGCCACACAGTGGCTTCATCAGTCCATACAAAGGAGAATCTTGAAGAACAGGAGGAGAATAAGGTAATCAGTCCCTCAACCTTGAGTCGATGTGGTCAGTCCATCAATCTTGAATAGAATACGGCATATGTGCGGAAAAGGAGCTTATAAACTGTAGGCAGGAGAGGTGCAGCAATCGTAGGTGGTGTCACATTTGTTCAATGTGGCAGTAGGTCGTGCCCAAGTGTTAGGTAAGCGAAGAATTCCCAAGTATTAAGATCCCAAGAAGTTGCAGTGTCTGACAGGATTGTAGATGAATGGTTCAGAGAACCGACACGTTGATAAATTAGACACATGTGCAACTCTTGGAGGCGGTGGATGATACCCAGCAACACGAAGTCACAACTCTTCTCAAGGAGTAGTTGTATAGGCAGCAGCTTCCGCCCAGCAACACAAAACGAACGAATCCAGGAGTAATCCGCGAAGAGAGTTGGATTTTGTGTCATGGTTGTCAATATCCGTCTCCTTAGTGGGGTACCTTGCTGCCGGTGCAGAATCGTGGCTACTTTGCAGGCGTTTATGTATCTTACTCTGTCAGCCAGGGAAGAAGCCGGGCCTCAAATCTGAGACACTGTGTTGGTCCAGATGGGGGCCCCAAGCATAGTTCTTATCGCCTGGTTTTGTACGACCTCCACCCTTTGCCTGCGCTGCGGGAAGAGATGAGCTAACGCCGGTGCACCATAGTCAATGAGCGAGCGTATAGCTTGTATATAGTACAAGTGAAGTACATCTTTGCTCGCCCCTGCAGTGTCTCGTCATGGCTTTCATGGCGTTGAGTCTGAGTGGAGCATGGGATCTGACATACTCAGCCTTTTTCTGAAAGGTCAGCTTTTTATCAATGCAGATTCCCAAGTATAGGTAGGAGCCTGTCCACTCAAGTTCTATATCCAGAATTCGGTATCTATTAACATGATCTGGTCCCTTGAACGTCATTGCAAGAGATTTCTCGGCCGAGATCTTGAGGCCTAGTTCCTTGCAAGACTGCGTAATTTGGTCCAAAGTTTTCTGGGCCTGTCGCTCCAAATTGCCTTTCCCATTCACTACGAGGGCAAGATCATCAGCATAGCTGAGGAGCTGCGTACCACTATGAAAGGGAAGGCTCACAAGTTCCTGCATAAGGACGTTAAACAGGGTAGGACTGAGCACATCGTGCCGTTTTCCAGGGTTTTAAGTACAGCATAGGCATGTATGTATGTGTAATGTTCGCAAAGACCAGTGTCCTGCCACGGGTCTTATTCTTGAGGTGACCCATCTCTGGCTCCCGAAGGAGAATTGATTCTTAATTGTTGCAGCATATGCTGCTCAAGCACTGTTCCGGACAGTTCAGCTAGTGTGCCTCATAAGCGACCATGATTGGTACTGAGGTTACTCCATGTCAGCTGTTTCCTGAGATGGGGACTGGGCTCTGTCTGCTCTGATAATCTACAGATTCATGGCATCCACTGTCTCCTCCTCTGTCAGTAGGCATAACCTCAGGAGTGTGATGACCATCTATCAGAACATGCTCTGTTGTTCCGTGGAGGTGATTGTGTTGCAGATAATATCCGTGAATGCCTTGATGAGTATTACGAGATCCTCCCTGTTGAAGGCTTGCGTTGTCGGTGGGTTCGAAGCAGTGGATATTATCTAGGCTGTTGTAATCTGTGGGGACTGCTGAGGGATGTATTTCTTCACTGTGCACACCGTGGTCTGTTGCTGTATGCCAAGTAGGGTAACCGGCATCTGCTGGTGAGGTGCAGGCACAGCCTGCATAGTGGCTGTGCCGGGCAAGGAGTACCTGTTTTGCCGTGTTATGGCCGGTGGGAGCTTGTGTAGTGCCGTCTGCTGATTGCGTTGCCCAGATGTTTCCTGTTGGCGCCGCTTGTTCCTCATGTTTTTGTTTCTTTGTTGCGGTAGTGGGGAGGATGCTCCTGTTCATGACGCCTGGTTGAGTCTTCAAGGGTCGGAAATTCCTGAACATTGAGTTGGGTTGCCTGATGAGAGTTCTGTAGTATGGCAGGATTCTCTGCACACATCGTCTGCTTAGGAAGATGCTCTGCCGTAGCCTGCTGTCTCGTTGTTGTAGTCTTCCAGGCCTCAGGAATTCTAGCGAGCCTCTCGGGGCATCGAGGGTTCCAGGCATGGTGTTTCTGCTTGCAATTCGAGAATCGGTAGGGTGCACCCATGTGTCCATAACGCTGGCACTTGAAACAGCGAACTGGTTCTGCCGTGAAGATCTTGACATCGAACGTGCCCCAAGAACCGAGGTCCAGCTGGAATGACAGCGGTCCTACATGCTGAATGAGAACCTGCCGGGTTGATGCGTTGCCTTTCGACTTTGCCTTTAGACGCTGAGCTGACACGATACTGGGGTGAGCTGCTACTGCCTCGATGGATATCATCAGCGGGTATCGGATCACTACACCCTTGGTGATCTTCTGCCGAGAATCCAGTGCCTCCAGGGTGAAGGAGCGGTCTGTCTCCATGACTCTCTACAAGGTGGTATGCATTTCCCTGTTGATAGGAGTCAGTACTGGTTCTCCCCTCATATCTTGAACCTCAGTGTGCCGTGTTTTCAGGTGTGTAACTACGCCATAGTGGGTTTTGTCTTCCCCATAAGCCTTTACCTTGAATCTGGAAGGTGATTTCAGCTGGTTTACCTGCTTCTTGGAGGGACGGTGTGTCTTACTGTTGTTCACAATGATCCATCCATCTGTATTCGCTGGCTGCATGGCTAGGCTTGACAGCTCTGGAGACACTTCCTCTGATGACACGCAGTGGTCTCGCAACTTCTTCGCTAGGATTGCGCCCCATATTTCTTAATCAGAGTCGTCCGGGCTGCCACACACTTACTGATGGATGTGGATTCAAAATGAGCAGCTAGACACTTTCTGATGGATGCTGCACTCATATGGGGCCACCAGACACTTGTTGATGAATGCTGCACCCACAAGGAAAAGCCAGACACTTGCTGATGGATGCTGCACTCAAAAGGAGAAGCCAAACACTTGCTGTTAGATGCTGCACTCATAAGGAACAGCCAGACACTTGCTGGTGTATTCTGCACTCACAAGTAGTCGCCAGAGACTTGCTGGTGAAAGCTGCACCCACATGGAGCTGCCACACACTTACTGATGGATTCTGTCCTCACAAAGAGCCACCAAACACTTGTCGATGAATGCTGCACCAACAAGGAGAAGCCAGACACTTGCTGATGGATGCTGCACTCACAATGAGAAGCCAAACACTTGCTGATAGATGCTGCACTTATAAGAAGCAGCCATGCACTTGATGGTGGATTCTGCACTCATAGGTAGTCGCCAGACACTTGCTGTTGGATGCTGCACACACACGGAGCTGCCAGAGACTTGCTGATGGATGCTGCACTCACAAGGAGCAGCCAGACGCTCGCTGATGGATGCTCCACTTACAAGGAGCAGCCAGACGCTCCCTGAAGGATGCTCCACTTACAAGGAGAATCCAAACACTTGCTGATGGAGGCTGCACTCACAAGGAGATGCCAGACACGTGCTGTTAGATGCTGCACTCATAAGGAGCAGCCAGACACTTGCTGGTGTATTCTGCACTCACAAGTAGTCGCCAGAGACTTGCTGGTGAAAGCTGCACCCACATGGAGCTGCCACACACTTACTGATGGATTCGGTACTTACAAGGAGAAGCCAGACACTGGATGCAGTCCTCACAAAGAGCCACCAAACACTTGTCGATGAATGCTGCACCGACAAGGAGAAGCCAGACACTTGCTGATGGATGCTGCACTCACAATGAGAAGCCAAACACTTGCTGATAGATGCTGCACTCATAAGGAGCAGCCATGCACTTGCTGGTGAATTCTGCACTCATAGGTAGTCGCCAGACACTTGCCGGAGGATGCTGAATCCACAATGAGCTGCCACACTCTTACAGATGGATGCTGGACTCAAAAGCAGCAGCAAGACACTTGCTGATGGAGGCTGCACTCATATGGAGCCACCAAACACTTGCTGATGGATGCTGCACTCACACAGAGGCGCCAGACATTTGCTGTTGGTTTCTGCACACACAAGGAGAAGCCAGACACTTGTTGATGGATGCTGCACCCACACGGAGCTGCCAGAGACTTGCTGATGGATGCTGCACTCACAAGGAGTAGCCAGACGCTCGCTGATGGATGCTCCACTTACAAGGAGCAGCCAGACGCTCGCTGAAGGATGCTCCACTTACAAGGAGAATCCAAACACTTGCTGATGGATGCTGCACTCACAAGGAGCAGCCAGACGCTCGCTGATGGATGCTCCACTTACAAGGAGCAGCCAGACGCTCGCTGAAGGATGCTCCACTTACAAGGAGAAGCCAAACACTTGCTGATGGATGCTGCACTCACAAGGAGAAGTCAGAAAATTGTTTACAGATGCTGCTCTCATAAGGAGCAGTCAGACACTTGCTGATGGATGCTGCACAGACAAGTAGTTGCCAGACACTTGCTGGTGGATGCTGCAAATACAGTGAGCTGTCACACACTTGCTGATGGTTGCTGGAATTACAAGAAGCAGGCCAGACACTTGCTGATGGATGCTGAATTTATATGGAGCCACCAGACACTTGCTGATGGACGCATCACCCACAAGCAGGTGCCAGACACTTGCTGATGGATGCTGGACTCACAAGGAGTCTCCAGACACTTGCCGATAGATGCTGGACTCACAAAGAGTCTCCAGACACTTGCTGATGGATGCTGGACTCACAATGAGGGTCCAGACACTTGCTGATGGATGCTACACTTAGAAGAAGGCAGACACTTGCTGATGGATGCTGCACTCACAAGGAGAAGACAGACACTTGCTGATCGATGCAGCACTCACAATGAGTCGTCATACACTTGCTGATGGATGCTGCACTCACAAAGATTCGCCAGACACTTGCTGATGAATGCAGTACTCACAAGAAGAAGCCAAACACTTGCTGATAGATGCTGCACTTATAAGGAGCAGCCATGCACTTGTTGGTGGATTCTGCACTCATTGGTAGTCGCCAGACACTTGCCGGTGGATGCTGAACCCACAATGAGCTGCTACACTCTTACAGATGGACGCTGACCTCAAAAGGAGCAGCAAGACACTTGCTGATGGATGCTGCACTCATATGGAGCCACCAAACACTTGCTGATGGATGAAGCACCCATAAGGATCTGCCAGACACTTACTGATGGATGCTGCACTCGCAAAGAGCCGCCACACACTTACTGATGGATGCTGCATTCACAAGGAGCCGCCATTCACTTACTGATGGATGCTGCACTCACACAGAGGCGCCAGACATTTGCTGTTGATTTCTGCACACACAAGGAGAAGCCAGACACTTGCTGTTGGATGCTGCACTCACAATGAGATGCCAGACACTTGCTGCTGGATGCTGCACACAAGGAAAAGCCAGACACTTGTTGATGGATGCTGCACCCACACGGAGCTGCCAGAGACTTGCTGATATATGCTGCACTCACAAGGAGCAGCCAGACGCTCGGTGATGGATGCTCCACTTACAAGGAGCAGCCAGACGCTCGCTGAAGGATGCTCCACTTACAAGGAGAAGCCAAACACTTGCTGATGGATGCTGCACTCACAAGGAGATGCCAGAAAATTGTTTATAGATGCTGCAATCATAAGGATCAGTCAGACACTTGCTGATGGATGCTGCACTCACAAGGGGAAGCCAGACACTTGATGATGGATGCTGCACTCACGAGGAGAAGCAAGACACTTGCTGTTGGATGCTGCACTCACAAGGAGAAGCCAGGCACTTTCTGTTGGATGCTGTACACACAAGGAAAAGTTAGACACTTGCTGATGGATGCTGCACTCACATTCTAGGGGAGAATTTATTGATTCGAGATTTATACTAAATCCATGAAACCTGAAAAAAGTAATGTGTGATGAAAACTGAAGAGGGACTAGAGTACCAAGTTAGAACTTATAAAAAACAAAAAGACGTAGTAAGAAAGAGTTTTGAATGAGATGGTAGTGATGACTGGGACTCATTGTAAGAAAAAAATAGAAATAGGAGGAAAATACGATGTAAAAATGAAAAATCAGAGCGAGAGAGCAAGAAGCAACCGGTGTGAAAAATACTGTAATTAAAAGAATGCTTTGTGTCTGGAGTGGAGAGAACGAAATTGAAATAAGAAACGAAAGACGCACGCAAGCACACACATACAGACAGACACACACACAGACTCAAACACACCCACACCCACACACACACACACACACACACACACACACACACACACACACACACACACACACACACACACACACACACACACACACACACGGGGCCAGGAGCTAAGACTCGACCCCTGCAATCACAAATAGGTGAGTACACACACACACACACACACACACACACATATATATAAACACATACACACACACACACACACACATACACACACAGAAGGGGCTCCAGAAAGACAGAGAGGTGGGGCACACCACCAAGTGCTGGACACAGTACACACAACCGAGGAAGAAGTGAAGAGGCTTCTGAGTGAGCTAGATACCTCAAAGGCAATGGGGCCGGATAACATCTCTCCATGGGTCCTGAGAGAGGGAGCACAGGGAGATTGCCTGAGGCATGGAAGACAGCAAATGTAGTCCCAATCTTTTAAAAAGGAGACAGTCATGTATAATATGCAAAGTCATGGAGAAGATTGTCAGGAGAAGAGTGGTGGAACACCTAGAAAGGAATGTTCTCATCAACAGCAGCCAGAACTGTTTCAGGCTCGGGAAATCCTGTGTCACAAACCTACTGGAGTTCTTTGACATGGTGACAGCAATAAGACAAGAGAGAGGGGTGGATGGATTGCATTTTCTTGGACTGCAAGAAGGCGTTTGACATAGTTCCACACAAGAGATTAGTGCAAAAACTGGAGGACCAAGCAGGGATAACAGCGAAGGCACTACAATGGATCAGGGAAAACTTGTCAGGAAGACAGCAGCGAAACATGGTACGTGGTGAGGTGTCAGAGTGGGCACCTGTGACCAGCGGGGTCCCACAGGGATCATTCCTAGGACCAGTGCTGTTTCTGGTATTTGTGAACGACATGAGGGAAGGAATAGACTCCGAAGTGTCCCTGTTTGCAGATGATGTGAAGTTGATGAGAAGAATTCATTTGATCCAAGACCAGGCAGAACTACAAAGGGATCTGGACAGGCTGCAGACCTGGTCCAGCAATTGGCTCCTTGAGTTCAACCCCACCTAGTGCAAAGCCATGATGATTGGGGAAGGGCAGAGAAGACCGCAGATGGAGTACAGTCTGGGGGCCAGAAACTACAAGCCTCACTCAAGGAAAAAGATCTTGGGGTGAGTATAACACCAGGCACATCTCCTGAAGCGCACATTAACCAAATAACTGCTGCAGCATATGGACGCTTAGCAAACCTCAGAACAGCATTCCGACATCTTAATAAGGAATCGTTCAGGACCCTGTACACCGTGTACGTTAGGCCCATATTGGAATATGCGGCACCAGTTTGGAACCCACACCTAGGCAAGCACGTAAAGAAACTAGAGAAAGTGCAAAGGTTTGCAAGAAGACTAGTTCCAGAGCTAAGACGTATGTCCTATGAGGAGAGGTTATGGGAAATTAACCTGAAGACACTAGAGGACAGGAGAGATAGGGAGGACATGATAACGACGTACAAAATACTGAGAGGAATTGACAAGGTGGACAAAGACAGGATGTCCCAGAGATGGGACACAGCAACAAGGGGACACAGTTGGAAGTTGAAGACACAGATGAATCACAGAGATGTTAGGAAGTATTTCTTCAGTCAGAGAGTAGTCAGGAAGTGGAATAGTTTGGGAAGCGATGTAGTGGAGGCAGGATCCATACATAGCTTTAAGCAGAGTTATGATAAAGCTCACGGTTCAGGGAGAGTGACCTAGTAGCGACCAGTGAAGAGGCGGGGCCAGGAGCTTGGACTCGACCCCTGCAACCTCAACTAGGTGAGTACACACACACACAGGGAGATCGATTGGGAAAACCTGGAGCCACAAGGGGGTCCCGAGACATGGAGAACCAAGATGATGCATGTGGTACTGGAAAACCTCACACACCAACATGTTAAAGACACTACCAGAGAGAGAGGTGGGGATGAACCAGCAAGATTGGACCTCATGCTCATCCTGAGCAGTTCAGACATTGAAGACATCACTTATGAGAGGCCCTTTGGAGCTATTGATCACGTGTTGTTTGAGTTTTGAATGTATAGTAGAATTATAAGTATAGAGGGTAAAAGGAATTGAATGGGAAAAGCCAAACTATAAAAGGGGGGCTACACAGGTATGAAGAACTTCTTGTAGGAAGTTCAGTGGGACAGAGAACTGGCAGGAAAGTCAGTAAACGAGATGATGGAATATGTAACAACAAAATGCAAGGAGGCAGAGGAAATGTTTTTTCCCAAGGGCAATAGAAATAATGGGAATACCAAGGCGAGTCCTGGGTTTACACGAAGGTTTAGGAAGGCAAAAACTAAGTGCACCAGAGAATGGAAAAGGTACAGGAGGCATAGGACACAAGAAAATAAAGAGATTAGTCGAAGAGCCAGAAACGAGTATGCTCAAATAAGGAGGGAGGCCCAGCAGCAGTACAAAAACGAAAAAACATCGAAAGTCAAGTCTGACCCGAAACTGCTGTATAGCCACATTCGGAGGAAGACCACAGTCAAAGACCAGGTGATCAGGATGAGGAAAGAAGGCGGGGAGCTCATAAGAAACGATCAAGACGTATGTGAGGAGCTCAACATTAGATTTAAGGAAGTATTTACAGTGGAGACACGAAGGCCTCTGGGAGAACAGAACAGAGGGGGGCGGGGAACCAACAAGGGTTATACCAACAAGTGTTGGATGACATGTATACATACAACTGAGGAGGAGGTGAAGAAGCTGCTAAGGGACCTTGATACCTCAAAGAAAATGGGACCAGACAATATCTCCCCGTGGGTCCTGAGAGAGGGAGCAGAAAAGCTGTGTGTGCCACTAACCACAATCATCAACACATCCCTTCAAACTGGACAACTACCTGAGGTATGTAGTTCCCATTTTTAAAAAAGGAGACAGAAAAGAGTCACTAAACTATAGACCAGTGTCACTGACGTGTATAGTATGCAAAATCATGGAAAAGATTATCAGGAGGAGAATGGTGGAGCACTTGGAACGGAACAAGATTATAAACGCCAACCAGCACGGATTTATGGAGGGCAAATCCTTTGTCACAAACCTTCTGGAGTTTTATGGTAAAATAACAGATGTAAGACACGAGAGAGAGGGGTGGGTTGATTGCATCTTCTTTGACTGCAAGAAGGCCTTTGACACAGTTCCTCACAAGAGATTAGTGCAGAAGCTAGAGTATCAGGTGTGTATAACAGAAGGGGCACTGCAGTGGATCCGAGAATAACTAACAGGGAGGACACAGCGAGTCATGATACGTGATGAGGTATCACAGTGGGCACCCGTGAGAACCAGGGTCCCACAGGGGTCAGTCCTAGCACCAGTGCTATTTTTGGTATATGGGAATGACATAATGGAAGGGATAGACTGAATAATGAGAAGAATTAAATCGGTCGAGGAATCAGGCAGGACTACAAAGAGACCTGGAGAGGCAACAAGCTTGGTCCAGCAACTGCCTTTTTGAATTTAACCCCGCCAAATGCTAAGCCGTGAAGATCGGGGAAGGGCAAAGAAGACTTCAGACAGAGTATAGGCTAGGTGGCTAAAGACTGCAAACCTCGCTCAAGAAGAAAAATCTTGGGATGAGTATAATAACGAGCACGTCTCCGGAAGCACACATCAGCTAGATAACTGCTGTAGCAAATGAGCGCCTGACAAACCTGAGAATAGCGTTCTCATACCTCATTAAGGAGTCGTTCAAGACTGTACACAGTGTACATCAGGCCCATACTAGAGTATGCAGCACCAGTTTGGAACCCACACCTGGTCAAGCACGTCAAGAAATTAGAGAAAATACAGAGGTTTGCAACAAGACTAGTTCCAGAGCTAAGGGGAATGTCCTACGAAGAAATGTTAAGGGAAATCGGCCTGACGACACTAGAGAACAGGAAAGTTAGGAGAGACATGAAAATGACATACAAAATATTGCAAGGAATAGATAATGTGGACAGAGACAGGATGTTCCAGAGATGGGACACAGAAACAAGGGGCCATAATTGGAAGTTGAAGACTCAGATGAGTCAAAGAGATGTCATGAATATTTCTTCAAACATAGAGTTGTCATGAAGTGAAAAAGTCTGGCAAGTGATGTACTGGAGGCAGGAACCATAGATAGTCTTAAGACGAGGGATTTTAAAGCTCATGGAGCACGGAGAGAGAAGACCTAGTAGCGATCAGGAAAGAGGCGGTTTCAGGAGCTGAGTCTTGACCCCTGCAACCACAAATAGGTGAGTACACACACCAGCACATTCACTCACCAACACACACACAGACACACACCAACACACACACACACAACAGTCAAAGACCAGTTGATCAGGTTGAGGAAAGAAGGGGAATTCACCAGAAGCGATCAAGAGGAGCGATCAAGAGGAGCTCAACAAGAGATTTAAGGAAGTATTTACAGTGGAGACAGGAAGGCCTCTGGTTGGACATAACAGAGGGGAATGCCTACAATGAATATACCAAAAAATGTTAGATGACATACACACAACTGAGGACGAGGTGAAGAAGCTGCTAAGGGACCTTGATACCTCAAAGGCAATGGGACCAAACAACATCTCCCCGTGGGTCCTTAGAGAGGGAGCAGAAATTCTGTGTGGGCCACTAACAACAATCTTCAATACATCCCTCGAAACTGGTCAACTATCTGATATATGGAAGACGGCAAATGTAGTACCCATATTTAAAAAAAGGATACAGAAAAGAGGCACTAAAGTATAGACCAGTGTCACTGACGTGCATAGTATGCAAAGTCATGGAGAAGATTATCAGTAGGAGAGTGGCGGAGCACCTGGAACGGAACAAGAGTATAAACGCCAACCAGCACGGTTTTATGGAAGGCAAATCCTGTGTCACAGACCTACTGGAGTTTTATGATAAAGTAACAGAAGTAAGACACGAGAGAGAGGGGTGGGTTGATTGCATCTTCTTGGACTGCAAGAAGGCCTTCGACACAGTTCCTCACAGGAGATTGGTGCATAAGCTAGGGGATAAGGCGCATGTAACAGGAAGGGTGCTGCAATGGATCAAAGAATACCTGACAGGGAGGCAACAACGAGTCATGGTACGTGATGAGGTATCACAGTGGGCACCTGTGACGAGTGGGGTCCCACAGGGCTCGGTCCTAGGATCAGTGCTATTTCTGGTATATGTTCACAGATGATGTGAAGTTAATGAGGAGAATTAAATTAAATCAGATGTGGATCAGGCAGGACTCCAAAGAGACCTGGACAGGATGGACACCTGGTCCAGCAGCTGGCTTCTCGAATTTAACCCCTCAAAATGCAAAGAAGACCGCAGACAGAGTACAGGCTAGGTGGCTAAAAACTGCAAATCTCGCTCAAGGAGAAAGATCTTGGGGTGAGTATAACACAGATAATGTATCCAGAAGCACATATCAACGAGATAACTGCTGCAGCATATGGGCGCCTGGCAAACCTGAGAACAGCGTTCCGATTCTTTAGTACGGAATCGTTCAAGACACTCTACACCGTGTACGTCTAGCCCATGTTGGTATGCAGCAGCTGTTTGGAACCAATACTTGATCAAGCACGTCAAGAAATTAGAGAAAGTGCAAAGGTTTGCGACAAGGTTAGTTCCAGAGCTAAGGGGAATGTCCTACGAAGAAAGGCTGAGGGAAAACGGCTTGCCGACATTGGAGGACAGGAGGGTTAGGGGAGACATGATAACGACATAGAAAATACTGCGTGGAATAGACAAGGAGGACAGACAGGATGTTCCAGAGAGGAAACACAGAAACAAGGGGCCATAATTGGAAGTTGAAGACCCAGATGAGTCAAATGAATGTTAGAAAGTATTTCTTCAGTCAGAGAAGTCAGGAAGTGGAATAGCCAAGCAAATGAGGTAGTGGAGGCAGGAACAATACATAGCTTTAAGATGAGGTATGATAAAGCTCATGGAGCAGGAAGATAGAGGACCTAGTAGCACTCAGTGAAGAGACCGGGCCAGGAACTGAGTCGCGACCCTTGCAACCACTATTAGATGAGTACAGTTGGTGAGTACACACACACACCAACACAAACTCCTCAACACACACACACCCCAACATCCATATACGCCAACACACATACACCAACACACACCAACACACAGATGATGTTTGTATGAAGTTCCCATGAAGATGGGATCTTCAACACTTGTCCAACCGTTGGATGAAGACCTACTTCGACTAGTGGATGGTACCACTGACTCCGCCTCCTCTTGCTTCACCTGACCTGACTACAGTATATAAGCCACGTCTACGTCCTTATGCTGTACATTCTACAAGATTGATGGACTGAACACATCGACTCCAGGCTGAGGGACTGATTACCTCACACTCCTCTCCTTACACCTTTCTGCTTTGTATTGGACTGATGAAGCCACAGTGTGGCGAAACGTTTCCTCATTAGAGAGTCCCATATGTTGCATAAGTGTCTCAATCTTCAACTTGTCGGTTTTCAAAACCATTCATCACAATATGGAGTTGAAGTGGCAGGATGAAGCCTTATATACCGCCAGGGGTTGAGATGTAGGCCACTAGTAGAGGTAAGAATGTAGTCGTTGGAAGGTCATGCCCCTCTCAAATCCAGCCATTCTCACTAGTGGAAGTTGTCCAAGTTGTTTTCGGTTCTGTACCAAGATACCCTTGTGTTGCAGTGTCTGACATAGCAAATATTAAAATGGTATAAAATACCATTTTAATATTCACTCTGTACTCGACTGAAGAAGCCTACTGTGTAGACGAAAAGTTTCGAAATAAAGATACCTAACTTTTGCATATGTGGCCTACCTAACAGTCTTGAGTCAATGTGGCCAGTCCATCAATCTTGCAAAGAATACAGCATATGTGCGGAGAAGTATCTTATATACCGTAGGCAGGAGAGGTGCAGCAGCCGTAGGTGGTATCACATTTGTTCAATGTAGAAGTAGGTCGTGCCCAAGGGTGAGGCGAGTGAAGAATTCCCTGTATTAAGATCCCAAGATGTTGCTGTGTCAGACAGGAATGTACATGAATGGTTCAGAGAAACGACAAGTTCATACTGATTACCTCAAACTCCTCAGTTGCCTCTTAGGTGCCGAGGTGAGCGTTTGTATGCTCCGCGCCTGGCCCTTTGGTGGCGAAAATCAACATTACCTACAAGATGGAGGGAAGCCGGCGATGGGTTTATACCGTCTGTGTGAAGCTTTCACAAGGATCTTTGTTGGCTTCTAATGTCGACATCCTCCTACTTCAAATCCTGCGGGATACATATAAGATCTCCAATGATGTATCAGAAACCTTCCCTATGAGGATAGACTAAGGGCCCTGAATCTGCACTCTCTAGAAAGACGTAGAATTAGGGGGGATATGATTGAGGTGTATAAATGGAAGACAGGAATAAATAAAGGGGATGTAAATAGTGTGCTGAAAATATCTAGCCTAGACAGGACTCGCAGCAATGGTTTTAAGTTGGAAAAATTCAGATTCAGGAAGGATATAGGAAAGTACTGGTTTGGTAATAGAGTTGTGGATGAGTGGAACAAACTCCCGAGTACAGTTATAGAGGCCAGAACGTTGTGTAGCTTTAAAAATAGGTTGGATAAATACATGAGTGGATGTGGGTGGGTGTGAGTTGGACCTGATAGCTTGTGCTACCAGGTCGGTTGCCGTGTTCCTCCCTTAAGTCAATGTGACCTGACCTAACTAGGGTGGGTGCATTGGCTTAAGCCGGTAGGAGACTTGGACCTGCCTCGCATGGGCCAGTAGGCCTTCTGCAGTGTTCCTTCGTTCTTATGTTCTTATGTTCTTATGACATCTATGGTGTTTCTGTGAGCGGTGCTCCCCGAGTTTTCGTCAAGTTTACGATTTCTACGGTGTATGAGGAGGTTGTTCAACGATATCAAGATCTACGTTGTCAGGTGAACCCAGCTGTGGCAGCGCGTCTCTGGGACGTGTCCTGCACTTACACGTGGGTCAAGCTTCGAAATGTCCCTTTTAAAGCTGATGAGTATGCAATCCGTCAGGCCTTCACTAAATTTGGGACGATCCATCAGGCTACTGCAGGGGTATGGAACCATGACCCGTTTGACGGTACACCTGATGGGTCATTTTCTGTGAAAATGTCCCTCAAAATTCCTATCCCGTCATTTGTTGTCCTCGGAGTCTATGTGTGTGTGTGTGTGTGTGTTTGTGTGTGTGTGTGTACTCACCTAGTTGTACTACTCACCTAGTTGAGGTTGCGGGGGTCGAGTCCGAGCTCCTGGCCCCGCCTCTTCACTGATCGCTACTAGGTCACTCTATCTGAACCGTGAGCTTTATCATACCTCTGCTTAAAGCTATGTATGGATCCTGCCTCCACTACATCGCTTCCCAAACTATTCCACTTACTGACTACTCTGTGGCTGAAGAAATACTTCCTAACATCCCTGTGATTCATCTGTGTCTTCAACTTCCAACTGTGTCCCCTTGTTACTGTGTCCAATCACTGGAACATCCTGTCTTTGTCCACCTTGTCAATTCCTCTCAGTATTTTGTATGTCGTTATCATGTCCCCCCTATCTCTCCTGTCCTCCAGTGTCGTCAGGTTGATTTCCCTTAACCTCTCCTCGTAGGACATACCTCTTAGCTCTGGGACTAGTCTTGTTGCAAACCTTTGCACTTTCTCTAGTTTCTTCACGTGCTTGGCTAGGTGTGGGTTCCAAACTGGTGCCGCATACTCCAATATGGGCCTAACGTACACGGTGTACAGGGTCCTGAATGATTCCTTATTAAGATGTCGGAATGCTGTTCTGAGGTTTGCTAGGCGCCCATATGCTGCAGCAGTTATTTGGTTGATGTGCGCTTCAGGAGATGTGCCTGGTGTTATACTCACCCCAAGATCTTTTTCCTTGAGTGAGGTTTGTAGTCTCTGGCCCCCTAGACTGCACTCCGTCTGTGGTCTTCTTTTCCCTTCCCCAATCTTCATGACTTTGCACTTGATGGGATTGAACTCCAGGAGCCAATTGCTGGACCAGGTCTGCAGCCTGTCCAGATCCCTTTGTAGTTCTGCCTGGTCTTCGATCGAGTGAATTCTTCTCATCAACTTCACGTCATCTGCAAACAGGGACACCTCAGAGTCTATTCCTTCCGTCATGTCGTTCACAAATACCAGAAACAGCACTGGTCCTAGGACTGACTTCTGCGGGACCCCGCTGGTCACAGGTGCCCACTCTGACACCTCGCCACGTACCATGACTCGCTGCTGTCTTCCTGACAAGTATTCCCTGATCCATTGTAGTGCCTTCCCTGTTATCCCTGCTTGGTCCTCCAGTTTTTGCACCAATCTCTTGTGTGGAACTGTGTCAAACGCCTTCTTGCAGTCCAAGGAAATGCAATCCACCCACCCCTCTCTCTCTTGTCTTACTGCTGTCACCATGTCATGTGTGTGTGTGTGTGTGTGTTTGTGTGTGTTTGTGTGTGTGTGTGTTTGTGTGTGTGTGTGTATGTGTATGAGTGTGTGTGTATGAGTGTGTGTGTGTGTGAGTGTGTGTGTGTGTGTGTGTATATGAGTGTGTGTGAGTGTGTGTGGGTGTGTATGTGTGTGTGTGTGTGTGTATGTGTACGAGTTTGTGTGTGTGTGTGTGTGTGTGTGTGTCTGTGTGTGTGTGTGTGTGTGTGTGTGACTCAACAATCAACATTTGCACCAATAACTCATTACAGTTGTGACCGTGTGTGGAAGTGTGAATTGCTCATTACTCTGGAATTTGTTCATGATTGTACCCATGTATAAACGTAAGTAACCATTCTTACAGTATTCATTACCTTTGTAACTTGTGAGTTCATTACCTTTGTACCTAGTTCAGCTATCAAACTTTGGAGCCCAGTCCCTGGACCCATTACGTACCTCTGTAATCTGTAAATACCTTTGTAATCTGTAAATACCTTGTCATAATTGTGACTAGACCTACCTGGAGTTCATTACCTTTGTAAATTGTGAGTTCATTACCTTTGTAAATTGTGAGTTCATTACTTTTGTAAATTGTGAGTTCATTACCTCTGTAACTTGCTCAGCTATCAAAACTTTGGAGTCCAGTCCCTGGACCAATTATGTACCTCTGTAATCTTTTGACTACCGCCCACAGGATGGGTATGGGGTGCATAATAAACATTTTAAACTAAACTAACGGAGTCTACCGTACTCAGGTATATGTGTATTACCCGGGGCAAAGGAAGATGTGCCGGTTATGTGATGCATATGGACACATATGGACACAATGTGATCGTCAGCGTTCTCCACAACATGAGCAACGTGTGCTGTCAGACACGCCTACACAAGCCCCTGAGTCCATGGCAGGGGCGGGTGCTCGTTCGTCACCAACGTCTCAACAGTCTTTCCACGATGTACCTGTCTCTACACCTGATTCGCCGTGTAGCAACATTGCCCTGTATGGAGAAGAACGTCGCTGATGACGGCGTCGTGGCAACGTCAACTGATGTTCCGTCTCGTGAGGTCGAGCTACGCCTCCCTCTATCATTTCTGGAATTATATGGTGCGGTGGAGGAGAGTCCGGTGCCACCATCCACCCCATTGGCGTCCGATAATAGCATTGGTAGTTAGGTAAGACACATATGCAACAGTTAGGCAACTTTATTCCGAAACGTTTCGCCTAAACAGCAGGCTTCTTCAGTCGAATACAGAAAGTAGGCAGGAACAGTAGAGATGTGAAGACGATGTAATTAGTCCATCACCCTTGAAGTCGTAGAATTTGAGGTTGTCAGTCCCTCAGCCTGGAGAAGTTCAGTTCCATAGTCAGGAACTATCTGAAGATCAAGCGACAGTGCAGAGACTTAAATACTGTCGGAACGAGAGGTGCAGAGTAGTAGTAGTAGTGAGAATGTAGCCACTGAGAGTTCATGTCCCTCTCAGATCCAACAATTCTCACTTGAAAAGATTGTCCAAGGTGTTTTCTGTACCAAGATGTTCTGCATTGGTAGCCCACCATCAACGATTGCAACTCCCGACGGACCCACTGTGATAACTACTACCGTGGACGTCCATGAACATGTGACCGCGCCTGCCCACACCGTTCTCGACGGGATCTCCCGTAAGCAGGCGGCAGGGAATTCAAGTAGTGATGACGAACTGACACCTGGACAACAACCTGGAAAAAAGTCGTGGGCCGCAATTGCAGCTAATAGCTTTGAATATGATGGCAGGGTGATGAGTCTCCCGCCTGGCGATGTCAGTGGCACTGACGGCGATGTAGCTCAGTGTCTAAATGTGTTAAGAGTGAATGTGTGTGATGAAAGCCAGCAATATTCCAATGTTTAACTATAAATGTCAATGGTTTACGGGCGGTTCATAGAAAAGATGATTTTGAGCAGTGTTTATGTCGTTTTAAACCTGACGTGTTTCTTCAGGAACACAATTTTCGGGACGTGGGTGAATTGAGGATACGAGGGTATGTTGTGTACAGTGTGAGTAGTCCGCGGTTAAAAGATGGTGTGGCAGTGTTGATACGAGAGAACAGTCCTTTTCGGTTACATCATTGGGAAGTTGGGTCTGACTGTCACTTGGTGTGCGTTGACGGGTGGTGGGGTACGGTGAGAGTCGGATTCTTTAGCATATATGGGCCTGCGGCGGGGGATGCGGTTACGAAAAATTAGTTTTTTCAGGAGACGCTTGTGTATCATTTCCGGTCGCTTCCTGCGGTATCCGCCGTAAGAGGTGACTGGAATTGCATTACACGACGTCGGGATGTGGCACTGCTAAGCAGACATTGCCAAAAAGTAGCAAGTTGTGCCATGCCTTGATGGTTGGTGGAGCATTTAGGATAGTGGAACCATCGTTTTCTTTTTACAGGAGATCTGTAAGTTTCCCAGCTGCGTGTGGACGGGCTGCTTTGGGAATATGTGTGAGTGTCCTGGTACCAGTTGCTTTAATTGCTTCCAAGATATTGTCTGATGAGATGAGATCTGTTGGAATGGGTTCAGGTGCCTGAGGTGGCTCAGGATCATCACTTTCCACAGGAGAGCATCCTGAACCAGGGTAACGAAGCTGTAAGCATGACCGACACTTGCCTCTCCTAGTATTGCCAGCCGTGCCATTTCCCTGGCTGCTTGCTTCCTCCTGGCTGGCATCCATCTGCTAGACTAGACAATAGGGGTGGAGTATGACATGCTGGCAGGGTATGGTGCTTGGAAGGTAGTGAACGGTGGTAGCCTGGTAGAATTTGAGGGGCTGGTGAGGGGCTGGGAGGGGAAGGGGAAAACTTCCTTTGGGAATTGGGTGGGGGAGGCGCTGGTATTTAGGTGGGGGAGGCGCAGGTTGTTGAGTGGGGTTACCCAGGGAGTACAATACACATGGACTTGCACACTAAATAGTGTTCACACTGTCTTACAACACACACAACATTATTTGTTTCCCATGTACACTATGAACAATGTGGATATGGGCACTGCTGAACCAATGTGTTTACTCACCATCTAGATACACACTGCGCCTCTTCCACCCACCCCCGTGGCTTGGGGGAGGATGCACTGACTGGTCACTCCCTCGACAACGTTAATCCCATTGCCCTCTTCGCTTTTGGGCTGAGCGGCTCTGCTGTGCACACGTTCCTGGTTGCGAGGCCTTCCTGCGCAGTTTGATTTTCTCAAGATGGTGCAGAGTACAAGAAGGCGTGTCAACACTGTGTGCATTGAATTAGTGCGGGGTGTAGTTACACCTCAGTCCACACAAGTGATTCTACCTATGATTATCCACAACACATATGGAGTTGCAGATCAAGATCTGTATGGTGTATCGCTCAATGGGGCTTTCTGGATATTCGTCAAGTTACGATCGACAGCAGTGTATGAACGCTTGGTGGAGAAGTATCAAGATGGCTGTGTGGATGTCAGCTTGGCAATACGAGTACGTCTCATTGATGTGTCGAGACACTACACCTGGGTGAAAGTACGTAATGTGCCTTTCGAGGCTGACGAGGCAGACCTAAGGAACGTTTTTGAACGATATGGCACTGCACCTGGCGACAGCAGGTACTTGGGCAGATGGGGCATACACCAGCTTGCCGGAGGGTACGTTCAACCTGAAAATGACGCTGAGGCATTCAATCCCATAGTTTGTCATCCTAGAAGACTTCCGGACACAAGTGATGGTGTATTATGCAGGGTAGCGCAAGACCTGCAGGCTATGTGGTGCTTATGACCATATGGCTGCCCAGTGTGGGAGACAGCAGCGATGACAGGATGCAGACAGAGGGACGGAGCAGGGGCCTGACCCGAAGGCGGGGCCTGTCAATGGGACACCTGTACATGGCCATAGTTCTTCCTGGAGCGAGGAGGTGGAGAGTTCCCGACGGTGGGATCGAGCCCATCAATGCTTGTAGGCTCTGTGGTCTCCGCTTTGGTGGAAGGGGAGACCGAGCTGAGTAGCGAGGAACGAGTGGAGGATATGGCCTTACAGCAGCTGACGGACAGGTTTTTGGAGACGACTAGAGCTGAGGATGATGTACAGTCGGTGGAAGAACCAGAGGAGCGTGATGACGAGAGGAGAGGCAGTCAGCTGACTGCGGGTGCCGCTTCAACGGGAGTGGTGACCGTGATCGAAGTGGCGGCGGAGATACATTGTGAGGCATATCCCGAGCAGGACATGGATGCAGAGAGTGTTCGGCGAAAGAGAGCAGCAGTGCAATCTGATTCAGATGATGTCTTGACCCCGGCGCAGAGGCCGGGGAAGAAACCATGGGTTGATGTGGTGAGTGGAGGCACCATAGGTGTGTTCGGTCAGGTGTTCAACCAGGGGGGAGGAAATTGCGCTCACAGTGGAGAGCGTGGTGGGAAAAGTTGGAAGGCTGGTAAAGCGCCTATGAAAGGAGTTCAATCCTTCACGAAGGTTTCAGGTGTATGACTGTAAATGTAAATGGGATGTGTGCGGATGTGAAACGTCTGTGGCTCCAGGGTTTTTTTAAGGCGTTATGCCATAGATATAGTGTTTGTGCAGGAACATAATTTTAAGGTTGGGTGGGATTTGAGAGTGGGTGGATATCGCGTGTTTGTGGCGTATTCAGAACGTTTGAAGGGTGGGGTTGGGATCCTGAATCGGGAGACGAGCCCGTTTGTTGTAATTAGATGTGAGGGAGGGGAGGAGGGTAGGGTACTCTGGGTAGATGGGTGGTGGAGAGGTGAGCGACTGGCAGTGGTTTGTGTGTATGCGCCGGCGGAGCGTGATGTACAGGTGAAGAATGAGTTTGTGCATGATGTTTTGATTTATTATTTGCGATCTCTTCCCTCGGTAGCAGTCGTAGGCAGCAATTGGAATTGTGTAGTATGTAGAAAGGATGTGGAGCCACAGAGGGTGGGGTGTTTTTTGGTTAGCCTAAGGGATCTTTTGCTGGGCTTGGGGTTAGAGGATGTTGTTGGAGGTGGGGATTTGATGGTTGAGCACACGTTTCATAGATGGGATTACTCGGCCAGGCTAGATAGGTTATATATAATGAGAAGTGTGCGGGTGATGAGCATGCGTATGGTAGATGCTGTATACTCGGATCATAGAGCTGTTTATGCGGACTTGACTTGGGCCAGCTTGCCTAAGAGGTATCCAGGGTATTGAAAGTTGAATGTGAGACTTCTTGGGGTGGAGGAGGCGGGGTTAGATTTTGGAACAATGTGGGAGAATTTGTGGGGAGAGGGTAGTGATATGGGTGATTTAATGGGGTGGTGGGATGGGGTAGCTAAGGAGAGGATGACGTACGGGCTGCAACAGTATATTGAGGGTAGGTTGCAGGGTTGTTATGAGAGGGGCGTGAAGGCAGGGATGTATCCCATGGAGGAACTCGAGTTGTTAAAGGGGAGGATTCGAGATTTGCAGAATGACAGATTTGATGCAGTGAGAGTGCAGGGATTTGAAGAGGCGGTGTGGGGTGATCGACCATCGGCCTGTGTGTTACGGGGACAGAGGCAGCGCCATATGGCTATGGAGGTTGATAGGCTGATGGTACATGAGGACTTGGGTTGGTATAGGGTGGGGCAGTAGTTAAGAACAACGGAGGCGATGACTGATTACGTGGATAGGTGGTTTGGAAGAGATTTACTGAGCACAGGGGTGGATGTGAGGGCTTTCGGGGGATTGGGGGAGAGTGTATCTTGTGTGCTTATTGGCAGTGATCGCATGGCATTGGGGGATATTGAAGAAGGGGAGGTATGGAGGGCTTTGGAGGGGATGGCACGAGGTAAGGCGCCAGGTTTGGATGGCTTGCCCTGCGAGTTTTATGTGAGCCATTGGAGTGTGTTGAAGTTCTTATTAGTGGCACTGATGAATACGATGAAAAGGGAGGGGAGGATGAGCGGGTTGCAGGGGACTGTGGTTGTAGTTTTAGTGCCAAAAGGTAAGCGACAAGACACGGTGCGGGACTTTAGGGTGATATCACTGTTGTGTGCTTATTATAAGATTTTTGCAAAAATTCTGGGAAATAGGCTGAAGTGTGTGGTGGATAGAGTGGTTGTGAGAAGACAAAATGGAGTGTCTGGGAGGACAACAGAGGAGGATTGGGGATGACTGATTTATGGTTAAGAGTCAAGTGCATTTATGTGCGGGGACTTACGGGGAGGGGTGTGAATGATTTACATGAAGAAGTGCGAATGTGGTGGGGAGGGTCGGAGATGAGGGTGTGTGAGGACGTGTTGCAGGCATTGCTGCATGTCCGGGACCCTAATAAAGTTCGGGTGGGTGAGCGACAAGACACGGTGCGGGACTTTAGGGTGATATCACTGTTGTGTGCTGATTATAAGATTTTTGCAAAAATTCTGGGAAATAGGCTGAAGTGTGTGGTGGATAGAGTGGTTGTTAGAAGACAAAATGGAGTGTCTGGGAGGACAACAGAGGAGGATTGGGGATGACTGATTTATGGTTAAGAGTCAAGTGCATTTATGTGCGGGGACTTACGGGGAGGGGTGTGAATGATTTACATGAAGAAGTGCGAATGTGGTGGGGAGGGTCGGAGATGAGGGTGTGTGAGGACGTGTTGCAGGCATTGCTGCATGTCCGGGACCCTAATAAAGTTCGGGTGGGTGAGCGACAAGACACGGTGCGGGACTTTAGGGTGATATCACTGTTGTGTGCTGATTATAAGATTTTTGCAAAAATTCTGGGAAATAGGCTGAAGTGTGTGGTGGATAGAGTGGTTGCGAGAAGACAAAATGGAGTGTCTAGGAGGACAATGTATGACGGGCGTGGTATTATAAAGAATTTTGTAGAAGGGTTGGGAGGCTTAAGAGTCAAGTGTATTTATTTAAAGTGGGGGTTACACACTGTGCGGGGACTTACGGGGAGGGGCATGAATGATTTACTTGAAGAAATGCGAATGTGGTGGGGAGGGTCGGAGATGAGGGTGTGTGAGGACGTGTTGCGGGCATTGCTGCATGTCCGGGACCCTAATAAAGTTCGGGTGGGTGAGCGACAAGACACGGTGCAGGACTTTAGGGTGATATCACTGTTGTGTGCTGATTATAAGATTTTTGAAAAATTTCTGGGAAATAGGCTGAAGTGTGTGGTGGATAGAGTGGTTGCGAGAAGACAAAATGGAGTGTCTGGGAGGACAATGTATGACGGGCATGGTGTTATAAAGAATTTTGTAGAAGAGTTGGGAGGGGAGCCTGGGGGGGTGTCTTAGAGTTAGATTGGCAGGCGGTGTATGATAGTGTAGAACGTGAGGCGTTGTGGTACATATTAAGGAGGCAGGGTTTTGGGGAGGAGGTGGTGCGTTGAGCAGAGACATTGTATAAAGGTGTGGGAGTGTGTGTACAAGTAAATGGGAAGTTGGGGGAGTGGGTATCCATGGGCCGGGGTATTAGGCAGGGTTGTCCCCTGTCTCAGTTGTTGTTTGCCTGTTTAACAGACCCATTCTATAGAGCGGTGGGAGCATGTGTGGAGGTGGATTGAGGAGTAGGGAGTGGAGAGCAGGGAATAATGGGGTACGTGGACGACACTACAATACTCATGGGAACGCTGAGGAATTTGCGTGCGGTAGAGGATGTTATTGATAGTTTCGTGGGGGTTACTGGTTTAAGAGTTAATGTGGGGAAATCAAAATTACTGGTCTTAGGAGATTGGGTGTGGAGAGAGAGTTGGGGATGGAATGTACGATGGAATATGGTGAACAGGATAAAAGTGTGTGGGATAGTGTATATGGGTAGTGCAAGAGAGGCGAGGATGGTTAATTCTGAACTTGTTGTAGATCGAGTGGTTGGGCGATTGGATGGGTTGAGACCAACTCATTTGACAATACATCAGCATGCGATTGTTGTGAATGTGTTGTTATATAGTAAAGTCTGGCACGTGGCAGCAGTATATCCGTTAGCAGGTCCAGATATTACGAGGCTGTTAAGGAGGGTTTTCCATTTTCTTTGGGGTTCCTGGTGTGAATGGTTGAGTAGGAGTGTGGTTACGCTACCAGTCAACAGAGGAGGATTGGGGATGATTGTATTTATTTAAAGTGGGGGTTACACCGTGTGCAGGGACTTACGGGGAGGGGCGTGAATGATTTACATGAAGAAGTGCGAATGTGGTGGGGAGGGTCGGAGATGAGGGTGTGTGAGGATGTGTTGCTGCATGTCCGGGACCCTAATGAAGTTCGGGTGGGTGTTTTAGAGCATGCCGTAGGGGCGAAAGTACAGTTGCGAAGGCTGAGAGTATCTACCCTATGTATGCATGGGAGGATATATGGGAGAGGTTACGTGTGTGCGACCTAATGTGCGAGAGGTATTGTTCCGTTTTCTCCATGGTATACTGCCGTCGGGTGCTGCACTCAGGGAAAGAGGGTTGATGGTGAAGGGCAAGTGTCGGGTGTGCGGGGATAAGGAGAAGGCGTTTCATTTAGTGTATTTTTGTGATAATTTAGGGGGTATCAGGGAATGGATGGGTAAGGTTCTGTGGACAGTGGGAGGAAGAGGGATATCAGTATTGAGGGTGTTAAGTTTGGATGTGGGAGGCATAGAGGCGCCTGTGCAACGTGCCATCACGTATATAATTGCGGATTTTGTTTTTTGTATCCTGGGCGATGAGAGGGAATGGGGATTGGGAAGTGCACAAGAGGGTGTTGGCGGTGACCATTTATAGAACGTTGTGTTATAATCGGGGGATATATGGAAGTAGCTGGGACCAGGCTTTTCCAGTTGGGTATCGTAGCATGAGTGTGAGAGCGTTGTTAGCGCTGTGAAAGGGGATGGAACGGGCTCGTCTCCGGGGTTGGGTATGCACAAGGGCTGTGTTGCTGTGTGTATCAGTGTAATGTGTGGTTGTGGTGAATGTAGTTGTGTGAGTGGATGTGGTGGTGCAGTTAGGGAGAGGGCTGTTACTCCCTAGGAATGGATGGCAAGGTAATCTATTGAAACATGTGAAGTAATGTGCATACTGTTTTTGGCTGTGTGGAGTGCATGACCTATTGTGTCATGGCGTTGGGGAAGAGAAATGGTTAGGGAATATGTTGCATTATGCAATATTTATATTTCTTTGAGATTTGTGGTTGATTAACCACACAGGACCTGGCGAATGTGCCAGACAAATATAGAGCCATATGTACTGATACTGTTATACTGTGTATCTTAGGTCAGGATTGTTATCAGTGCCAAAAGTCTGCCCATTTGTTGATTAGATTGAGTTTGTTGGCAGGACCGCAGCATGGGCTGGCTTTTCGATCTCAGTGAAGTAAAATATAAGGTAATGTGTCACAAATGTTTTTTTTTTTTTTTTTTTTTTTGGTTGTGTTATTTTTATATTCTTATTGTAGGATATTGGGGTAGGTTGGTGAAGGGTAATGTAACAGTCAGTATTATGTGTTATACTGGTGTTTAGTATATGGTAGGTGTTACTATGTGGTGTTTCTATTGTATAGTGTATGTTCATGTTATTTGTATTCAATGGATGTATGTATAGTATTACGTATATGGTACAATAAGAATATTTCTGTGAACATCATATTCTGAGAACATATATGGGTGTTTCAATATAATGTATATGTTTCTGCCGGGATGATCCCATATAATGTGTATGTTAGTGATATTTATGTTCTGTCACTTGAAAGTGGATATGGTTTTAACTTGTGTGGAGTTGATGCGTAAATTTGTATCGTATATTATTTATACTTTTAAGTTCACTTTGTTGGAACGACCTATGTATGTCTTATATTTATAGAGTTGAAAGATAATGTTCAGACCTGAGTATATTTTGTGATAAGGCGTATCTTGTGTTGAGTGAATGACGGTGTTAGGAGTGCTTTTTAGTGCTACTTTATACCTTTAAAGAGTTTCAAGAATTTAACTACTGTCAGAGCCCTGACATGGGCCATTGTATATGTGTTTCAGTTGCCTGTTGTAATGACAGTTCATGAAGACTGATGCATAAATTGTTTGTTCAAACGTATTAAAATACGTTCCCTTCTCATGGTGGAAGTTTGGTATGTATGTATAGTGTACTTAATTACAGGTGATTATAGGTTCATTTTTGGTGGGGTTGCTGGGTGTTAGTATTGGTCTTTAACAATATTGTCAGGTTTAGATATGGTTGTCAATACCTATTTATGTATTATATTTATAAAATTTTAAAATATAAAAAAAAAAACACATTGTTTTCCATAACATATGCCTCTAAATAGTCCATGCATCGACACAATCATTTCTACGTTAACTGGAAGCCTGGTGCATGGTGCTGGAGATGGATGTTTTTATAAGAGGTTTTCAAGGTATGCATGTACGATAATCTTGGCCGGTACTCATACACAGTGTAGGCCTTGTTCTCCCCCACATCCACCGGCCGTCTTTTTCACTACCACCACTCACCAACATTCACAAACTGCACAACACTTCCACAATTAACATTGAAACGGTGCACTGAAATGTCTTCTTGCTTCACTGGAATTTTCCCAGAGTATTCACAAAAAGTCCTGTTCAGTCTTAACCTGGTCAGCCTCCTTGATCCGGAGTTATAATTTTTTTTTTATATTTTTATTTAAAACATAGAACAAATACAATAATGTATAAGAGTATAAAATTAAAAACCATACTAGATATTACAAAACCTCTAGTACACAATCCCGGTACATTTAAAGAACACCATAGATAATGGCCATATTACAACCATATACATAACCCACAACCATATACATAACCTACAAACCCTCCTTTTACAATAATCATTATTGCCAGTGCAGACACAGCTGACACTTCTACCCCCCCCCCCGTATGTACAGTCCCCGTTCTAAATAACATACATTAATTATCCTAATGAATGGTCATACCCTGACCTCATCAAAACCTAAGAGTTGGTAGTGCATGAACAAGACACAAAAACATAAATTTACAGACTAAAACAGATATGAAACATTACATTCCTATACACATACACTGTAATAAGTAGAAGAATATACACCACCAATATAATATCAAATATTAATGTTAACCATGAATTACAAACTTACAAAACATTGCATATCGTGAAGTTCACGCTCAAAATGCAAGATAATACACCACATGCCACATTAGCGGTACAATACTAGGCTATGTAAATAATTTAAAGAACCCAAGAATAGAACATGAATAAGTATTATCCAAAAGGTTCATCATGATTTTAGTAACTTAACAACACCAAACTCCTTATAACACCTAACACGCCACATGCAAACTTACCAAAACGTAACATAAATTCCACAAGACTATACTTTCGCTGTGCCTTCTAGCACGTGCCTAACTAGTATTACTTACAAATATAGATACAAAAATTTTAATCTAGAGAACTAATCCTTATCCACACATGTTTACATAATAGGTAATTACTTTAAATCTGATGCAGGAACACGTAAGAAAAATGGCAAAAATAACTCAGTTCTTCAAGGTACATAGTGAAAGGAATATCCTCTCAAGAAAAGTTTAAAATTCAATTGCAAGACCAGTACAAGCGAAACATAATACGCTACCAAAGGAAAATATACATATTATATAATTTATATATTTAAACTGCCATTTACACCTTCCCCATCAAGGGAACTAAGCTAAACTAATCTTTCACAACCTCTCATCTAGTCCCACACGAGTACCTCCAATCACACCCAATCACCCATCATTGTGCACCCAAGGAGGTGAGCCCGTTGAATACCCCTGAACCCTCCCCCCTTTTACCAACCTACTCACCCCGGCAGTTAAAACCCCTTATAACGCCAATAAATTCCCTATTGTTAGGCCTCTATAACCCTCGGAAAAAACCTCATCCCACCTTTTCCCAAAAATGTCTCTATTGCGACACAAGGTTCGATAAAACGTCGCCGCCAAAGTCCTTCTCAGCACATCCCCACCCTCCTTCCCCCTCATACCCCACAAAACATATATGTAGTCCACGATTACATATGTTAAACCCCTTACCACACCCTCATCCACACCACTCATATCAAGACTCAACGCTCGCAATACCGACACACCTTGACCCCCCACCCTCACCACAACCTTATTCATCCATACCCTGATGCACTCCAAACCTTCACAAAAATAGACAACATGATACGCAGTCTCTTCCCCACTGCATCTGCCACACCCCCCACCCTCGATAACCCTCCTATCTCGGAGCATCGCTCCCGATGGCAAAATCCCATGCAGGAAATGATACATAACCTCACGCGGCCTAGGTCGTATCCTTAATTTACTAAATCTTCGCCATATTACATCCCATGCATACTTGGGGTAGATCCCTTCAACCGGCGCCACTACATGTCTCTCTAACAATTTACATAAAGTTCCCACCTTTACTTTTCCCGGTTCCCTAGCTAACACTAAAGCATGTAACACTGTTTCACATTCCTTCATTTCCGCCCCTCCATACCATTTCCTCAGGTGAGCATGTACCTTATCTAGCTGCCCCTCCCCTCCATGCACCTGCACTTATCACTTCCCTCTTAATAAAAACACATTTCACGCGCTTTCTCAAGTCCAACAAACCTAACCCTCCCCTACATACCGGCAATGTCACTACCTCCCTTTGCAACCAGTTGCACCCTGAGCCCCACAAAAATTTGAACACCATTCTAAGAATACTCGTGATCGCTGTTCCTGTTAACGGCATCACTGCCGAAACAAACCAGACTTTACTATATAGTAATACATTGATGACGATTGCACGTTGCCTAAGGGTTAAATGGTGAGGTCGCAGCATTCCCAAACGTCGCTGCACCTGTTCCACCATCCTATTCGAATTGCTAATCCTTGCAGCACTCAGGCCAGCCTCATAAACGACACCACAGATTTTCAGACTCCTGGTTCTCCGCTGCACAACATCACATCCCCAATCTAATCTCCCTGCCCACTCTCCCAGCCCCATTATCATTGACTTATCCAGATTTACCTTCATCCCAGTAGCTCTCCCAAAATTGTGTACAACTTCCTCCAAAAGTCCTAACCTTGTCTCCTCACTCACCAAAATAGTTGTATCATCAACATAGCCCACCAAACCAGGCCAAGGCTTCTGCTCACCATCCCCCTCCCCTGTCCTTAGACGATCCTCCACCATCCTATAAAAGGGATCCTGAACACATACAAACAAAAGTTGCGATAATGGACATCCCTACCGAAGACCCCGCTCCATGGTGACTCCCTCCCCCACACACCCATTGATTTGCACCCTTACCTTCGCGTTTGAGTACAACGTATCCTCCCACCCCACTATTTCTTCGCCAAACCCCTGTCGTAGGAGAATATCCCTCAAAGCCTTTCTTTCCACCCTGGCATAAGCCCCTTGCCAATCCAACGCCACCAACGCCCCTCTTCCCCTTTCCATGTCCTCCAGGAACCCCTTTATGATCCCGTGGCCCTCGCCCATTGACCTACCAGGCAACCCAAACTGAGACTCAAACACGACCCTCCCCACAACACATTTAAGCCGATTCCCAAGAATTTTCGTGAACAATTTATAATACGCACAAAGCAACGAAATGGCTCGGTAATCCCTAAGGGTACTCTGCTGTTTACCCTTCGGGACCAACACCACCACCGCCGTTGCCTGTGATTCTCCCATCTTACCTCCTTCCTTCATGGTATTCATTAACTCTACTAGGAAACCCCTAAGCAGACCCCAGTGCTGTACATAAAATTCGCTTGGTAAACCATCGATCCCAGGTGCCTATCCCTTCCTCATGTCCATAAGGGCTCTCCATATTTCCTCCTCCTCAATGACCCCACCCAGTGCCTCCCGATCACTCCTCCCCAGTTTGCATGGCACATACATACCTGCCCAAGAACCTCTCCATCTACCCCACTACTTTTCCCATATTCCTCAAACCATCTATCTGCATATGCACTCATCCCCGTGGTTTCCCGTAATACCTGTCCCTCTCTAAACCCCCCCACCAAAGAAATGACTTGCAATCCCGGTATTGTAGTCGTTCGCTGTCGTACCTTCTGTCCTTGCAGCACACAAGCCGATGGCTTGTCGCCCCATAGTACTTCGTCCAACCCCGCCTGTACACGTACCGCTGCAAAACGTTCTTCTTGCAAATCCCTTATCCTGCCCTTCAACATGTGTATATCCTCCACTAGGTACACCCCGGCCACAGCCCCCCACCTCGTAACAATCCCGTAATCTAGATTCTAAATAATTTGACAAACCATACCGCAATTGATTAATGCGTTTACCCTCCCTCACATAAAATTGACGTATTCTTACCTTAGCCACACTATCCCACCATCCTACCACATCCTCCTCAGTCCTTCTGTCTGCACAGAGCTGTTCCCAAAATACTGCAAAACCTTCCACTCCCTCCCTATCCCTCAAAACCATCGTGTTCAGTTTCCAATAACTTCCCTGCCTACGAGCCAAAGCATCCCACCCCACCTCCACTAATACCGCCCAATGATCGGAAGACACCATCTCAATAGTTTTAGAAGACTCTACCAAAACCCTCTGAGATAAATATAACCTGTCCAAACGAGCCGCATATCCCATTCTTATAAACGTATGTTCCATCTCCCACAGACCTCCCCCGAAAGCATCACGTAACTGAAGGTCTCTAAGCAGGCCTCCCAAGACTGAGGAAAAATATCCCGCTCCTCTGGGTTCCACGTCTGCCCTCTTAACTACACAATTCCAATCCCCCCCACAATCGCCACCGACGGTAACGTGCGTAGGTAGTACACGAGCTCCTCCCGCACAAAATCCATCTTCACTTTCACGTCACTTTCTGCTGGGGCATACACACACACAAACGCCACTCTCTCTCCCATCTACCATCCTTCCACACGTAATACTCTCCCCCTCCCCCCCCTCTTTCCTGTGCAATACAAACGGGCTCGCCTCCCTGATCAACACACCCACTCCTCCTTTTAAGTGCGCAGACGGCAACACATAAGCCTGATACCCAGGCACCTCTAATTCACGACCAAGCTTAAAATTGTGCTCCTGCACAAAAGCTACGTCAATCTTGTACCTATTCAAAAACATCCTGAAGCACTCACGTTTAACACCATCACTCAGACCATTAATATTTGTTGTTACACTCCTGAGGCCGGCTTAATTAAAGTTTCCCTCCCCGCCTCATGTCATGACTCTTCCCTTTCAAACTATTTCCCTGGGCTTTGCCTTTGCCACATACTCCACCCTCCTTCCCAACCATCCCCCCCCCTTCTGTTGTGGCCCTCTCGTAGAGTCACTCTGAGTACCATAACCCCATGTCTTTTATCCTGGCCTTTGCGCCGGAGTCAGAACATCGTCCGAATCTGACGCTCCTGCCCTTTTCCTTGTAGCTCCTTCAGTTTCCATATCTGAGTCCTGGGAGCCAGCACAATGGACTTCCACCTCTACCACCCTTAATCCGCCTCCATGTCCTTCCATGGCACTCACACTGTCCATCACAGGTGCCACCTGATCCTCCCCCCTCCCACACACACCTTCTGCCCTGATCCCAGGTTCCTGCTCACTGTGACTCTCCACCTCCGTAGACTGTAACATAGCCTGTATCACCGTCTCCAACTCCTCCTCAATAGCTTTCACTTCTGCGCCCACCTGCACCTCTTCACTTGACAGCTGTACTGTTGACGGGCCAGGTGATTCATGGATCTCCACTTCTTCTGATTCCACAGGAGGAGCCATCATCTCTTCACTCCACAAGCGACCACGCCCTCCTCCTTGCCTCCGTTCTTCCTCAGGCATCGGTTTCTCATGGACAGGTGCTCCTCCCCTTGCCGGCCCAGGAGCCATATTCTGCTTGCCACAGTCTGCCGCCATATGGTCATATTCGCCACACAGTCGGCATGTACGCCTCTGCCCAGCATATGCTACCATTACCTGGGTTCTAAACTCCTCGAGATATACATACGAGGGTATAGGATGCCTTAGCGTCATCTTGAGATTGAAAGAACCCTCAGGATAACCTGTGTAAGCTCCTTTTACCCATTTACCAGGTTGGGCCAGATGTACAGTTCCATAACGTTCGAAAACATTGCGTATATTCACTTCATCAGCCTCAAAAGGCACGTTTCGGAGCTTAACCCACGAATAATGTCGTGATACATCCGTCAACTTGACCCTAACTGCCGGTGTTACGTTAATGCTGACATCTTGATAACGATCCACCAACGCCTCATATACTTGAGCAGTTAGCACCTTCACGAATATTCTATACACACCGTTCAGTGCCACTCCATATAAATCCTCGTCTCTGATGCCGTATGTCTCTCTCACAATTTTGGGCAACAACACATCAACTGACGTAGGCGTTAAAGCCCCACTAATGAGCTCAATGCCCACAGTATTCACCCTTCTGCGCACACCTGGCGCCATGTTGTTGACTGAGTAGCTCGTCTGGGAAAACAGTAGAGGGGTGCAAACCACTACCGCACTCTACCTCATCCAGGCAGCGAATATTTAGATATGGTTGTCAATACCTATTTATGTATTATATTTATAAAATTTTAAAATATAAAAAAAAAAACATTGTTTTTCCATAACATATGCCTCTAAATAGTCCATGCATCGACACAATCATTTCTACGTTGAACATTAAAATGGTATAAAATACCGACAGGTTGTTAGGTAAGACACATATGCAACAGTTAGGTATCTTTATTATGAAACGTTTCGCCTACACAGAAGGCTTCTTCAGTCAAGTACAGAAAAGTTGATAGAAGCAGAAGATACTTGAAGACGATGTAATCAGTCCATCACCCTTAAAGTTTTGAGGTGGTCAGTCCCTCAGTCTGGAGAAGAGCATTGTTCCATAGTATGAAACAATATGGAGAAGAAGTGACAGGATGGAGCTTTTTATAGCGCCAAGAGGTGAGACGTAGGCCACTAGGAGAGGTAAGAACTCAGATGTTGAGAGGTCAGGTCCCTCTCAAATCCAGCCCCTCTCATTAGTGGAAGTTGTCGAAGTTGATTGCAGGTCTGTACCAAGATACCCTTGTGTTGCAGTGTCTGACAGATTGAACATTAAAATGGTATAAAATACCGACAGGTTGTTAGGTAAGACACATATGCAACAGTTAGGTATCCTTATTATGAAACGTTTCGCCTACACAGTAGGCTTCTTCAGTCAAGTACAGAAAAGTTGATAGAAGCAGAAGATACTTGAAGACGATGTAATCAGTCCATCACCCTTAAAGTTTTGAGGTGGTCAGTCCCTCAGTCTAGAGAAGAGCATTGTTCCATAGTATGAAACAATATGGAGAAGAAGTGACAGGATGGAGCTTTTTATAGCGCCAAGAGGTGAGACGTAGGCCACTAGGAGAGGTAAGAACTCAGATGTTGAGAGGTCAGGTCCCTCTCAAATCCAGCCCCTCTCATTAGTGGAAGTTGTCGAAGTTGATTGCAGGTCTGTACCAAGATACCCTTGTGTTGCAGTGTCTGACAGATTGAACATTAAAATGGTATAAAATACCGACAGGTTGTTAGGTAAGACACATATGCAACAGTTAGGTATCTTTATTATGAAACGTTTCGCCTACACAGTAGGCTTCTTCAGTCAAGTACAGAAAAGTTGATAGAAGCAGAAGATACTTGAAGACGATGTAATCAGTCCATCACCCTTAAAGTTTTGAGGTGGTCAGTCCCTCAGTCTGGAGAAGAGCATTGTTCCATAGTATGAAACAATATGGAGAAGAAGTGACAGGATGGAGCTTTTTATAGCGCCAAGAGGTGAGACGTAGGCCACTAGGAGAGGTAAGAACTCAGATGTTGAGAGGTCAGGTCCCTCTCAAATCCAGCCCCTCTCATTAGTGGAAGTTGTCGAAGTTGATTGCAGGTCTGTACCAAGATACCCTTGTGTTGCAGTGTCTGACAGATTGAACATTAAAATGGTATAAAATACCGACAGGTTGTTAGGTAAGACACACATGCACTTCGACAACTCCCACTAATGAGAGGGGCTGGATTTGAGAGGGACCTGACCTCTCAACATCTGAGTTCTTACCTCTCCTAGTGGCCTACGTCTCACCTCTTGGCGCTATAAAAAGCTCCATCCTGTCACTTCTTCTCCATATTGTTTCATACTATGGAACAATGCTCTTCTCCAGACTGAGGGACTGACCACCTCAAAACTTTAAGGGTGATGGACTGATTACATCGTCTTCAAGTATCTTCTGCTTCTATCAACTTTTCTGTACTTGACTGAAGAAGCCTACTGTGTAGGCGAAACGTTTCATAATAAAGATACCTAACTGTTGCATATGTGTCTTACCTAACAACCTGTCGGTATTTTATACCATTTTAATGTTCAATCTGTCAGACACTGCAACACAAGGGTATCTTGGTACAGACCTGCAATCAACTTCGACAACTTCCACTAATGAGAGGGGCTGGATTTGAGAGGGACCTGACCTCTCAACATCTGAGTTCTTACCTCTCCTAGTTGCCTACGTCTCACCTCTTGGCGCTATAAAAAGCTCCATCCTGTCACTTCTTCTCCATATTGTTTCATACTATGGAACAATGCTCTTCTCCAGACTGAGGGACTGACCACCTCAAAACTTTAAGGGTGATGGACTGATTACATCGTCTTCAAGTATCTTCTGCTTCTATCAACTTTTCTGTACTTGACTGAAGAAGCCTACTGTGTAGGCGAAACGTTTCATAATAAAGATACCTAACTGTTGCATATGTGTCTTACCTAACAACCTGTCGGTATTTTATACCATTTTAATGTTCAATCTGTCAGACACTGCAACACAAGGGTATCTTGGTACAGACCTGCAATCAACTTCGACAACTTCCACTAATGAGAGGGGCTGGATTTGAGAGGGACCTGACCTCTCAACATCTGAGTTCTTACCTCTCCTAGTGGCCTACGTCTCACCTCTTGGCGCTATAAAAAGCTCCATCCTGTCACTTCTTCTCCATATTGTTTCATACTATGGAACAATGCTCTTCTCCAGACTGAGGGACTGACCACCTCAAAACTTTAAGGGTGATGGACTGATTACATCGTCTTCAAGTATCTTCTGCTTATATCAACTTTTCTGTACTTGACTGAAGAAGCCTACTGTGTAGGCGAAACGTTTCATAATAAAGATACCTAACTGTTGCATATATGTCTTACCTAACAACCTGTCGGTATTTTATACCATTTTAATGTTCAATCTGTCAGACACTGCAACAGAAGGGTATCTTGGTACTGACCTGCAATCAACTTCGACAACTTCCACTAATGAGAGGGGCTGGATTTGAGAGGGACCTGACCTCTCAACATCTGAGTTCTTACCTCTCCTAGTGGCCTACGTCTCACCTCTTGGCGCTATAAAAAGCTCCATCCTGTCACTTCTTCTCCATATTGTTTCATACTATGGAACAATGCTCTTCTCCAGACTGAGGGACTGACCACCTCAAAACTTTAAGGGTGATGGACTGATTACATCGTCTTCAAGTATCTTCTGCTTCTATCAACTTTTCTGTTCTTGACTGAAGAAGCCTACTGTGTAGGCGAAACGTTTCATAATAAAGATACCTAACTGTTGCATATGTGTCTTACCTAACATTTCTACGTTAACTGGAAGCCTGGTGCATGGTGCTGGAGATGGATGTTTTTATAAGAGGCTTTCAAGGTATGCATGTACGATAATCTTGGCCGGTACTCATACACAGTGTAGGCCTTGTTCTCCCCCACATCCACTGGCCGTCTTTTTCACTACCACCACTCACCAACATTCACAAACTGCACAACACTTCCACAATAAACATTGAAACGGTGCACTGAAATGTCTTCTTGCTTCACTGGAATCTTCCCAGAGTATTCACAAAAAGTCTTGTTCAGTCTTAACCTGGTCAGCCTCCTTGATCTGGAGTTATAATTGAAAATCCCGCAGCTAGCCCGCCACACGTCTTGCCATACCAGCGAATAGCAATATATATATATATATATATATATATATATATATATATATATATATATATATATATTGTGAGGGAAAAGTTCAGCAGATAGGAGTAGCGAGCGAGTATATGGTGACGATAGTTTGATTGCCAGTCTGATTGTTAAGGAAGGGTCAGTGTCTAGCTCCCGCTACCCCCCCCCCCTCCCTTTCTCCACCCGGAAAGGTGACGTGTGGGGCTATGACCAACTGGATAATCACTCAGGTGAAGGCCTCTGCTCCTGTTTATAACGGATATATTGGTTAAAAGTTTCACTTTTAACCAATTCTAAAAATGTAGTTCATTCTGCCTTGATTACAAGGTTTTGCATTTCAATCTTCATCAGTCTTGTAAATGCCTTACTTATCATGGAGAATGATTTCTTAAGCAGTGTGTAACTTTTTGTCTCTTTCTAGCTTGGAATGTCAGCTCAGGTCAGCTGACAACCAAATAAACAGTGTTGAAGGAGACGAACTTCACGAGTTCTGCGACGTCACTTTTTATTTACATACCTGTTAAGTGTAGCCAACCCCAGGCAACTACCCCTCATCTTTGCAGTGGTGAAAGACCTGCGTTCCTATCATCTTGACGGATTATTCAAGGCTAGAGACTGACAAACTAGTCGTTGAGTTGTCACTCAACAGCTGTGACCCCCCCCCACCATCATCAGCAACGGCTACAATTTCTATAACACGCGGTGTCAACATAAACCAGACACCCCAGTCTAACTGTACATATTAACCTTGAATTCAATTATTATTTTTATATTTCATTTTTCATTTCTCTTTAAAGTAGGATAAAAAAAACTTCATATTTAACTGCTATATATTTTCATTTCTAAATAAGTGTTCATCTCTGTATATTATTTCTTTAACTATTCATTAATTTTCCTGAGGAGGAGCCAGCCTTGGTAATACTGAAGTTGTTACAGGGCTGAGTAAGCCTTCACAGCCTACAATTAAGGTTTGGTTAATTCGTCTCTCAGCCCTTGAGTAGAGAGGACGTGCGCTGCTGCTACCCCCTGGTGTTGATTAGTGGCAGTTATATTTTCACAGCATGGCGCAGGCAAGCCGGAGACGCATAAACACAATCTGTGTTGAGCTTATCCGTGGGGCTGTGACAGGAACTTCTATGGACCTGCTACTACCTGCAATCATACGAGATACATATGGTATTGCTGACGAGGAGATATATGGAGTAGCGCTGAATGGCACGACGAGGATCTTTGTCAAGTTTAATTTGGCAAGTGTGTATGAGGCGGTGGTAGACAAGTACCAGGAGGTTACTTTGACAGTTAACTCCGCTGTGACCGTGCGACTTCACGACGTTTCTCGCCATTACACATGGGTTAAGATTAGAAATGTGCCATTCGAGGCGGATGATTCTGACATCCGTCTTGCGATGGGCAAATATGGTACAGTACATATGGCCACTGTTGGGAAGTGGGCCGCTGGGCCATATGCAGGGAAACTCGAAGGAACGTATTCTGTGAAGATGACGTTACGTTACCCTATTCCGTCGTACGTAGTGCTGCCAGAATTTCGTACCCAGGTGTTTGTGACATACGCTGGACAACGCCGGACCTGTCGGTTATGTGGGTCATATGATCACCTAGCGGCTCTGTGTGAAAGGAGGCGTGGCAACATGGAACAAAGGCAACGACATACAGCAGTGGAGAAGAGTGAGGCTTTGCCTTATGTGACTCTGCCCACACAAGGTGGGTCCTGGAGTGAGGAGGTCGAGAGAGCGGAGGAGATGGAGTCAGCAGGTGTGACGAGGGGGGGGGACACCCCTTCATTGAACGCAGCGCAGGTGTTGGAACAGGACACCTCGACTGCGAGTGCTAGCGATGTGGAAGACTCATTAGCCATGGCTTTAAATGTGTTATTGGCTGACAAGAGTATTGGGAAGGTTGGAAGTCCAGATCTAGTTCTTGGGTCTGTTGTGGATCCGGGCGTGGAACAGGATCTGAGGTCTGCGCAGTGTGATGAGAATTTTTTGATGCAAGCTGTGGAGGTGGAGGTCCACCGGGACAATGTATCAGACGACATGATGCAAGCAGAGGGAGCATCACGGAAGCGCGCTGCTGCGCTATCTGACTCCGAGGACGTGATCACGCCTGCTCAGCGAACTGGCAAAAAGTCCTGGGCGGAAGTTACGCAGAGAGGACACAGCGGCCCTAAGGGGCAGGAGTTGGTTAAGAGCGTTTCTAAAGGGGGGGAGAGGGACCGAGGTGTCACGAAACGATCTGGTGGCAAGACAGTACCAGGGTCAAGAAGGAAAACCACTCTGTAAGCTTCAAGTGCATGACATTGAACATTAATGGATTGAGATCAGAGAGAAAGTGTGTATGGTTTAGTGAATATTTGGTGCGTAATAGTGTTGACGTGGTGTTCGTGCAGGAACACAACTACAGACCAGGTTATGAGTTGAAGGTAAATGGGTATAATGTGTATGTGGAGCATGCGATAAGGTTGAAAGGAGGAGTTGCCATCCTGGTAAGGGAAACTAGCCCGTTCGTAGTGAGGCATTGTGAGGGTGGGGAGGGGAGGGTGATTCGTGTAGATGGGTTGTGGGGTAGGGTACAGATGAGTTTGGTGTGTGTGTATGGTCCAGCAGAGGGAGATGTGCGTATTAAGAATAAATTTGTGAAGGATGTCTTAGTATATTATTTGCGTGCTTTGCCGGGTGTAGCTGTAATTGGTGGTGATTGGAATTGTGTGATAAGGCGTAAGGATGTGGAACCTAGAGGGGCAGGGTATTGTTTGGGGATTTTGGGGGAATTATTAAATGGAGTGGGGTTAATGGACGTTGGACGGGGTGGGGTTGTAGAACATACTTTTGTTAGACGTGGATATGCGGCAAGACTGGATCGATTGTATGTGCCCCGAACAGTAATAGTGAGCAGAGTGCGTGTGGTGGACGCGGTTTTTTCGGATCACAGAGGAGTAATGGTGGACCTAGAATGGGAGGGATTGCCTAGAAGGGGTCAAGGTTATTGGAAGTTAAATGTGAAGCTTTTGCAGGGTGAGGAATGTCGTCAGTCTTTTGTGCAATTGTGGGAACGGTTGGTGGATGAGGCGCCGGGGGATGATGAACTGGTAAATTGGTGGGATTCGGTGGCTAAAAATCGTATCAGAGAATATTATATTTGTCGTGGGAGGGAAGATAATCGGTTAAAGTATGGGTTTCAAAGATATCTTGAAGGGCAGCTGCGGGACTGTTATGCAAGAGGAGGAGCAAGATATCCAGTGCAGGACATTGAGGGTTTAAAGGAGAGTATTAGGGTATTGCAAAACGAGCGTTTTGATGGTGTGCGAATTATGGGAGGATTGGAAGAAGTGCTATGGGGTGACCGGCCGTCGGCTTGCGTGTTAAGAGGCCAGAGAAAGAGGAGAGTGACGATGGAGATGATGGGGTTAAACGTACATGTAGGGATGGAAGGGTATAGAGCGGGTCAAGCATTGGTAACGACAGAGGGTATGAGTGGATATGTAGACGCTTGGTTTAAGTCATATACGCAAAGTGTGGGCTTCCGTGAGGTGGCATTGAGGGAAATGGGAGAGTATGTGCAGTGTGAGCTTGATGGTCAAGATCGGGTGACATTAGGTGGGCCGATTACGGAGTGTGAGATTTGGCAGGCGTTGTCAGGAGTGAGTTTGGGAAAAGCGCCGGGTATAGACGGACTGCCAAATGATTTCTACGTAAAGAATTGGGGGGTTCTGAGGTTTTTTTTAGTAAGGCTGTTTAACATACTAAAGGCGGCTGAGGTAATGGGAGAGCAGCAACGGACGGCTGTTGTGGTGTTGGTGCCGAAAGGGGAGCAGTCAACGGTAATGGATTATCGGGCACTTTCGCTTATGTGTGGAGATTATAAGTTGTTTGCGAGAATATTAGGGAACAGAATCAAGAGGGTAATAGGCAAGGTAATTGATAGGGGGCAATATGGGGTGCCAGGAAGGTCGATGTATGAAGGGCATGGCATGATTCGAGAATTTATAGAGAAACAGGGGGAGTTGGGTGATGGAGGTGTATTGGCGTTAGATTGGAAGGCTGCTTATGATAGTGTAGAAAGGGAAGGGTTATGGAGGTTTATGCGTTGGCAAGGTTTTGGGGAAGAAATAATATCTTGGGCAAAATTATTGTATCAGGGGGCATCGATGAGGGTGCAGGTTAATGGGAGGCTAGGAGTTAAAATACAGATGCGACGGGGACTGCGCCAAGGCTGCCCACTATCACAAATATTGTTTGCGTGTATACAGGATCCATTTTATAGGGCCATTCGGAGGTGTGTTGCGGGAGGTGGGGAGGGTACTGACCGGGGGGAGGGGGGGGCTGGTATCGTAGGTTATGTGGATGACACGACTGTTTTGGTGAGAGGTTATGGGGATTTGCTTAGGGTGGGTAAGGTGGTGGATGTGTTTGGGGAGGCTTCAGGTATGAAAATTAATGTTGAGAAGACTAAGTTTCTAGACTTAAGGGATAGTACAAATGGGGATGAGGTGGTAGGGGGTGGGTGGAAGGTGGTGGATCAACTAATGATATGTGGGATAATTTATGTGAGAAATACACGAGTGGCTCAAGAGGTGAATTCGGTGAGAATAGTGAATGGAGTATTGAAAAGACTTGGTGGTTTGAGGGCGGCGCAACTAACGCTGCATCAAAGAGTAATAGTGACGAACGTGCTATTGTACAGCAAGATATGGCATGTCGTTGTCATGTACCCGCTGATGAGACGTGAGGTGAAACGTTTGCAACATGGGGTTTTTAGGTTTATATGGGGATCGGGCTGCGAATGGTTAAGTAGAGCGGTGTTAACACTTCCGGTCAGTCGAGGAGGGCTGGGACTTTTACCTCTGGAAAAAAGGATGATGAGCGTGTACCTAAAACGAAGTTATATAAGGGAGGGGGGCGGGAGGGGAGGTGGACTTGTGAGAGTACGTAAGGATATGCAACGGTGGTGGGGGGGTAGGGATTTAATAGTTGGTGAGGCCATGTTGAGGTTATTAATGACAGTGAGGGATCCGTCGTGTCTTAAATTGCGGGTCCTAGAAGGAGTGGAAGGTAGGTCAGTGGTGGCAGCTGTTGAAGGGGCATACCCTATGTATGCGTGGAACGATATATGGACGCGTCTAAAACGATTACGTGTAAAACCGGGTGTTCGGGAGGTAATGTTTAGATTTTTACATGGGATTTTGCCGTCTGGGGTTGTCCTATTCAATAGGAGGATAAGGGAGGGAGGGGAATGTAGAGCGTGTGGAAGCATGGAGACAATTTTGCATGCGGTATATTTTTGTGACTGTATAGAAGTGGTGCGGGTCTGGTTAGGAAAGGTGTTCAGGTTAGTGGGTGGGGGAGGATTGCAGGTGTTGCGGGCTTTAAGTTTGGATATAGGTGGGGTGAGTAAGATGGTGGAGAATGCAGTGGCGTATTTGGTCACGGATTTTATATATACGTCATGGGCAATGAGGGAGGTGGGCGTGGATGAGAGGATAAAGGTGTTAGCTGCGACATTTTACAGAACTAAGTGTCGTAATAGGGAAATTTATGGAGGGAGTTGGGAGACTGCTTTTACTGAGGGCTATCGGAGTTTTAGGTTGGGGGATTTATGGGATTTAAGTGCAATGTAAGGGGTCGCGGCGGGCTGGCTTCCCGATAAGGACAGTGTGAAAGGGTTTAGTGTGGAAGAGAATGAATATAGTACTGAGACATAAGTGCCTTTGACTGTGTGATAAGCGGGTTGTGTGTTGTGAACGATACAAGTTCTTCAATTTAATTATTAATTATGCTAATGACAAAGGATGACAGACGTCGTAATGTGATGGAATATTATATATCTGCAACGAAATTATTGGTATGTGTGTAATGAAATGACAAAATGGGTGCACTGTGTGAATACGAAATATATATATACACATGAAGTATTGCGTGTGGTAGGAAGGCTTCAGTATTTATCGACGTGTGAAGGTCATGCACTGTTATGTTTTGTGCTAACAGACTTACATCTTAGTAGTGGTTTTAATGATATGGGCGAAATATTTTTAGAAAGCTTGACTTATCCTGTTTTCTTAATACATATTGTTTTTTCATGGGAGCTCTATAGAGCCAGTAGGTTTAGGTTACCATTGAATTGATATATATTATAGGGTAATTGATGGATGACATAGGATTAGGTATTTGTGTTTTCACTGGTTGTATTGTAAAGTGTATGTAACATATGTATATATTTATACCTTCCTGGAGAAGGTGATATGTTTGGGTGTTTAGTAGATATATGTTGTACATGAATCATGTAGAATTGAATTTTATATTATATCAATACATTGAGTGATACTGAACGTATCATGTTGTTCAATTTGGAATAATGAAAGTATTTCATACAATATACAGTTACATATAAAGATTGTTACGTGTCAGGTGGATTGACATGCAAGAAGGGGGAGGGGTAGTGTTTTTCAGAATGTAAGGTGTACATTCCGTGGCATGATGTACAATCAGGAATGAGATGTACTTGCCAAGGAGTCTTTAGGTTAGATTTAGTGTTCCAGACATAATGTCATTACTTCAAGGATTGGAATGGTCATTGTTTACTGTACAGATTTGTCTTTCAGATGTAATATGTTAATTGGAAAGTACATGTACTATGCAGAAATTTTTATCACTGTTTTCACTATGTAATTTGTCGTTTATTTTTATGTACTATGTATGTCTTTTCAATAAAATATAAAAAAAAAACAATTAAGGTTTGGCTTATTGGGCGGTAATTTGATGGTAACTACTTATCCCCTGCTTTAAAAATATGAATTACATTAACCAACTTCCACATATCAGACACTAGACTTGTTTGAAGAGAAATATTAAAAACAGTCTCTCTCTCTCTCTCTCTCTCTCTCTCTCTATATATATATATATATATATATATATATATATATATATATATATATATATATATATATATATATATATATATATATATAATAAGATCACAGTAAACAGGTGATTTTAAAATATGCAAAACAACCACTGTGAAAGAGTAGTGAAATTCCAAGCGCTTTCGTGACTACTCGCATTTTCAAGGAACTATAAACATAAGAAAATAAGAAAGGAGGATCACTGCAACAAGCCTGTTGGCCCATACTAGGCAGGTCCTTTACAATCCATCCCACTAACAAAACATTTGCCCAACCCAATTTTCAATGCTACCCAAGAAATAAGCTCTGATAACTATCCACTCATTTGCGAGCCCCACTCAAACCCAACCCCTCCCACACATATATTTATCCAACCTAAATTTGAAACTACCCAAAGTCCTAGCCTCAATAACCCAACTAGGTAGACTGTTCCACTCATCAACTACCCTATTTCCAAACCAATACTTTCCTATGTCCTTTCTAAATCTAAACTTGTCTAATTTAAATCCATTACTGCGGGTTCTCTCTTGGAGAAACATCCTCAAGACTTTATTAATGTCCCCGTTTTGAGGACCGAGTGTACTCGGTCCTCAAAACGTGGTTTTTTGCGCACGTCCTCCGACTCCCCCAGCGCATCTAGGTTCCCGTTCTCTATTTCTGACCAATCACAGACCTTCCCTGAGTCGCCCCGGCTGAGCGGTGATGGCGGCTGCCCGCTTCCTATTGGTCGAGAGAGCAGAATGTAAACACTTCTACCTTGCCGGCGCAAAAACTCGTGTTTCTCGGTTGAGTGCTCCTTATATACTGAAGCATTTCACCCAATACAATGTCGGTAAGTACTGATTTGTGTGTCTAGTGTGTAAATGAATAGTTTAGCCATATTTTGATATATATATGAAGGCGTTGTGAAGCATATTACGAGTGCACCATGCAAATGAAAAAAGTGCAACAAAATAGGACCAAGTACAGTCGTTCCTGCCCTTTTAGGTGCAGTTTTCAAGTTTCGGTATATAAATATTTCCATAAAATTTGGTAGTGCATATATGAATTCAGTAATGGTCTGGGTGTGTACAGAATGTTTTTATTGTCCTTCCAGATCAATAAGAAATTGTTCTATGGTGAGCCCTCCAAGGATAAGTCGAAATTTGTCTGTGTTTGGGACGATAGTGACTCAGATCAAGACTCAGATGACCTGGATTTGCTGGATAGTGAGGATGAATTCTTGCCACCAGATGCAGAGGTGTCAACAGATGAGGAGGAGGAAGCTGGGCCACCACCAAAAAAACAAAAATTGAACAAGAGGAAGAAACGTATTACTATGGAGGAATACCCTGATGAAGAAGTGCTTCAAGATGATCTTCCTTCTCAAGGAGACACCAAATGGAAGAATGAGGACATCCACACTGACCCTTTGCCTAAATATCAACATATAAAGCCTATTGAAGTTAGGTGTGCATATGATTATTTTACAGACTTTTTTACTCAAGACATGATAGACAACATTACATTTCAAACTAATTTGTATGCCAGGCAAAAAGACATACATACTACTTTTCAAACAGATTCTGAGGAAATGACTAGGTTTATAGGTATTCTGTTGCATATGGGTTACACTGTACAGCCATCCATTGAGGACTATTGGAGAAGTGCAAGTAGGATAACTCAAGTTGCAGAAGTCATGGGATCAAAGAGGTTTAGGTTGCTGAGGCTTACCATTCATTTCAATGATAACACACAAAAGAAGGATAATGACAGATTCTACAAAATAAGGCCTCTTTACAATGGACTAACTGAAGCTTGCTTGAAAGTTCCAGCTACACCCAAGCAGTCTGTTGATGAAGTTATGGTTGCTTTCAAGGGTAAAACAGCTGGAAACCTAAGGCAATACATCAAAAACAAACCAGACAAGTGGGGTTTCAAACTCTTCTGTTGTGCCAGTGAAGATGGAATCATACATGATATACTGATGTATCAAGGTAACCCAACTTTTGAGAACCATCACATAAAGCTGTCAAATGAAGAAAGTAACCTCCCAATGAGTTCCAGGATTGTTCTTGTACTTGCAGCATCTCTCGACCAAAGAAAAACATCAGCAATCTATGCTGATAATTTCTTTTCAAGTCTACCTTTGGTCAAGGTACTGAGAGACAAGTATAACTGCAGGTACACTAGAACAATGCGTGATAATAGATGTGGTAAGCCACAACTGATGCCTGTGAAAGAAATGCAAAAGAGTAATGTGGCCAGGGGCAATTTTGATTTCCAAAGCAATGATGATATCCTTCTTGTAAGATGGAAGGACAACAAAGTTGTGACTCTAGTCATAAATGATGTCGGAGTTTATCCTTTGGGTCTTATTGAAATATATGACAAGGCATCAAAGAAGAAAGACCACTTTGAGTGCCCAGGCATCATCAAGAACTACAATGCAAACATGGGAGGTATCGACAAAAGTAACATGTTGGTCCATCTTTACAAAACGCCAATGAAATCAAAGCGTTGGTACATGCGGCTCTTTGCTTATGTTTTGGATGTTGCTGTTGTGAATGCATGGCTTCTTTACTGTCGTGATTGTAGGTCACTAAACATGCCATGCACACCACTGAAGCTATTCAGGCTTGAGATCTGTCACTGCAAGATCTAAAGGACAAAAGGTCAACCGCACCAGCATGAGACGAAGTCGAGATTCACCCAGTACTTCTTTGGTTGACAGTAATGACGATTTTTCAAATGTGGAATACCCATCTGCATTTCAGTACCAACGTGCAGAAAGGCCAGGTGACAGTGTGAGGCTGGATAAATAGCTAGGTCACTGGCCAGTGCTAAGTAAGCTGCTTTCATGCAAGTTTTGCAGCAAAAAGAATAATCATGTCACATCCTCATTTTGCTGTGCCATATGTAAAGTAAATCTGTGCATAAAGAAGGATAGAAATTGTTTCATGAAGTTTCATTTGCAAAATTAGTGATGTGAAATGATTGTTCTTTCTCATTTGTAAGTTGCATCCCATTGCAATGTGTCATTGTTGATAAATAGTTCCTATTTCTATTTTTTTACTGCTTACAAATTGTTCAGAAACAAGTTCCATTTATGTTTTTTATATTGCCTACTTGTATAATAAATTTAAAAAATATTTATTTCGTTTTTTTACAACAATTGCAACATTGCAACATTCAAAAATGGTATACCCCAAACGGACAGGACCGAATATACTCGGTCTTCGAATATCTGCAATTGCGCGAGATGTTACTTTCACAACTCCGTTTGGATGGTCTCAGTGACCTTACATTGAGTGGCTCTATCCCCTCATAGGAAATCACACTTTAGAATCACACCTCATAGGAAATTCACACTTTAGACTGCCTTGAACCTCAAAGGGTTAATACCCATCTTCCACTTATACACTTCGATCATGTCTCCCCTCATTCTTCGTCTAACAAGTGAATGTAATTTAAGAGTCTTCAATCTTTCTTCATAAGGAAGATTTCTAATACTATGTATTAATTTAGTCATTCTAAGCGGAATATTTTCTAACGAATTTATATCCATTCTGTAATATGGAGACCAGAATTGAGCTGCATAATCTAGGTGAGGCCTTACTAATGATGAATAAAACTGCAGTATAACCTCTGGACTTCTGTTGTTTACACTTCTTGATATAAATCCCAATAATCTTTTTGCCTTATTACGTGTGCGTAGGCATTGCTGTCTTGGTTTAAGGTTGCTGCTCACCATAACCCCCAAGTCCTTTTTGCAATCTGTATGGCTAAGTTCTACATCATTTAACTTATAATTGCTAGGGTTATGGACACTCCCGAGCTTCAGAACCTTGCATTTATCTACATTGAACTGCCACTTTTCTGACCAAGAATAGTTTGTCTAAATCTTTCTGAAGTTCCCTAACATCTACGTTTGAATTAATTATCCTACCTATCTTTGTATCATCGGCGAATTTGCTCATATCACTAGTAATTCCTTCATCAAGATCATTGATATAAATTATAAACAACAACGGGCCCAAGACTGATCCCTGTGGAACGCCGCTTGTTACAGATCCCCACTCGGATTTAACCCCATTTATGGACACTCTCTGCTTCCTGTCTGTGAGCCATGATTTGATCCACGAGAGCACCCTTCCCCCAATGCCGTGAGCTGCCGCTTTCTTTAACAGTCTTTGGTGCGGAACTCTATCAAAAGCCTTACTAAAATCTAAGTAAATAATATCAAATTCTTTATCGTGGTCAACAGCCTCAAAAGCTTTACTGAAGAAAGTTAATAAATTAGTTAGACAAGACCGGCCTCTTGTGAATCCATGCTGAGTATCGTTAATCAAGCTTGGCTTATCGAGGTGGCTTCTTATAATCTTGGCTATAATTGACTCTAGTAATTTGCCTACAATTGAGGTCAGGCTTATTGGGCGGTAATTTGATGGTAACGACTTGTCCCCTGTTTTAAAAATAGGAATTACATTAACCATCTTCCACACATCAGACACTACACCTGTTTGAAGAGAAAAATTAAAAATATTAGTTAATCAGGACCCGGCGACTTACTTGCTTCAGTCGGTCTATCTGCTTCACAACCATTTCACTAGTGACTGTGATGTTACATAATTTATCTTCTTCTGTCCCACTATAAAAATTAATTACTGGAATATTATTAGTGTCTTCCTGTGTAAAAACCGAGAGAAAATAATTATTTAAAATCGAGCACATTTCATTCTCTTTGTCAGTAAGATGCCCATAGTTATTTTTAAGGGGACCTATCTTATCTCTTAACTTTTGTTCTATAGACCTGGAAAAAACTTTTTGGGTTAGTTTTCGAATCCTTATCAGTCGAATCCACAGTAGTCTTCTGGGTCCTCTTTGTTTCTGCCTCTCCAACAGTCTTCTTGATCCTCAGCTTAGTTCCATGTTGCCCGGCCACTGACCAAGCTCCCCTCTTAACCTTGGGACTCACAACAGGAGGATTACTTCGAATCCTCTTGTTCTCCTCCGTTAATCGCCGTATCTCCTGCTTAGCAACCCTAAGCGCATCTTTCAGCTGCTGGTAAAGTTGCTCAAGAGAGGGCATCCTGGTTCAGATTCACAGAGGGCATCTATCGGCAAGTGTCTGGCGGCTTCATATGAATGCAGCATCCATCAGCAAGTGTCTGGTTTCTCCTTGTGAGTGCAGCATTCATAAGCAAATGACTGGCGGTTCCCTGTGAGCGCAGCATCCCTCAGCAAGTGTATGGCGGCTCCTTGTGAATGCAGCATTCATTAGGAAGTCTCTGGCGGCTTCTTGTCAGCGGAGCATCCATCAGCTAGCGTCTGGCTGCTCCTTGTGAGCGCAGAATTCGTCAGCAAGTATCTGGGTGCTCCTTGTGAGCGCAGAATCCATCGGCAAGTCCCTGGCGTCTCCTTGTGGGTGCAGCATCCATCAGTAAGTGTCTGGCCTTTCTCTTGTGTGTGAAGCATCCAACAGCAAGTGTTTGGCTTCTCTTTATGAGTGCAGCATCCATCAGTAAGTGTGTGGCAGCTCCTTGTGGGTGCAGCATCCACCACCAAGTGTCTGGCTGCTCCTTATGAGTGCAACATCCATCAGCAAGTGTTTGGATTCTCCTTTTGAGTGCAGCATCCATCAGCAAATGTCTTCCTTCTACTTGTGAGTGCAACATCCATCAGTAAGTGTCTGGCAGCTCCTTGTGTTCGCTGCAAGTGTCTGGGTGCTCCTTGTGAGCGCAGAATTCGTCAGCAAGTATCTGGCTGCTCCTTGTGAGTGCAGCATCCATCAGCAAGTATCTGGCTGCTTCTTGTGAGTGCAGCATCCATCAGCAAGTATCTGGCTGCTCCTTGTGAGTGCAGCATCCATCAGCAAGCATCTAGCTGCTCCTTGTGAGTGCCTCATCAATCAGCAAGTATCTGGTTGCTCCTTTTGAGTGCAGCATCCATCAGCAAGTATCTGGCTGTTCCTTATGAGCGCAGAATCCATCAGCAAGTATCTGGCTGCTCCTTGTGAGTACCTCATCCATCAGCAAGTATCTGGCTGCTCCTTGTGAGTGCAGCATCCAATCAGCAAGTATCTGGCTGCTCCTTGTGAGTGCAGCATCCATCAGCAAGTATCAGGCTGCTCTTTGTGAGTGCAGCATCTATCTGCAAGTATCTGGCCGTTCCTTGTGAGTGCAGCATCCGTCAGCAAGTATCTGGCTGCTCTTTGTGAGTGCAGCATCCATCAGCAAGTATCTGGCTGCTCTTTGTGAGTGCAGCATCCATCAGCAAGTATCTGGCTGCTCTTTGTGAGTGCATCATCCATTAGCAAGTGTCTGGCTGCACCTTGTGGCTGGCGGAAAACCTCCTCACATCTACCACATTATGGAATCCTATGATCTAGCTTGTCACTTACTTGGCCCTCATACTATGATCTAGCTTGTCACTTGCTTGGCCCTCATACTATGATCTAGCTTGTCACTTACTTGGCCCTCATACTATGATCTAGCTTATCACTTACTTGGCCCTCATACTATGATCTAGCTTATCACTTACTTGGCCCTCATACTATGATCTAGCTTGTCACTTGCTTGGCCCTCATACTATGATCTAGCTTGTCACTTGCTTGGCCCTCATACTATGATCTAGCTTGTCACTTACTTGGCCCTCATACTATGATCTAGCTTGTCACTTGCTTGGCCCTCATACTATGATCTAGCTTATCACTTGCTTGGCCCTCATACTATGATCTAGCTTGTCACTTGCTTGGCCCTCATACTATGATCTAGCTTGTCACTTACTTGGCCCTCATACTATGATCTAGCTTATCACTTACTTGGCCCTCATACTATGATCTAGCTTGTCACTTGCTTGGCCCTCATACTATGATCTAGCTTGTCACTTACTTGGCCCTCATACTATGATCTAGCTTGTCACTTGCTTGGCCCTCATACTATGATCTAGCTTATCACTTGCTTGGCCCTCATACTATGATCTAGCTTGTCACTTGCTTGGCCCTCATACTATGATCTAGCTTGTCACTTACTTGGCCCTCATACTATAATCTAGCTTGTCACTTGCTTGGCCCTCATACTATGATCTAGCTTGTCACTTGCTTGGCCCTCATACTATGATCTAGCTTATCACTTGCTTGGCCCTCATACTATGATCTAGCTTATCACTTGCTTGGCCCTCATACTATGATCTAGCTTGTCACTTGCTTGGGCCTCATACTATGATCTAGCTTGTCACTTACTTGGCCCTCATACTATGATCTAGCTTGTCACTTACTTGGCCCTCATACTATGATCTAGCTTGTCACTTGCTTGGCCCTCATACTATGATCTAGCTTATCACTTGCTTGGCCCTCATACTATGATCTAGCTTGTCACTTGCTTGGCCCTCATACTATTACTGTTTTGTACAGCCCTCTAGTTGTCAGACTTTCTTTTATTTTTTATGATTAAATTTGTTTTTGTTCGTTAAGAATTTCACAGTCATCTAATTTTGTTTGAGGTTCTCAACATTAATAAAAAAATTGTGAGAAAAACAATTCACAACATATCTTTTCGTACATATCTTTAGTTATATTGTTTTCTGTTTGTCTTTATTATTCAGTACGTGATAATGAATCATGCGGTACAGATATGTTGACCAGTTCATTTCTTACTTTTTGTGGAGCTGCAACTATTTTTTTTCAGTAAATGTTGATTATTTCTTCTGTCTTGTGACAATAGCCTTGGCGCAGATTTTTTGTATACCTAAATGTTTCTATTTAATGGGGTTATTCTTTGGAGGCAACAACAGACTTTCCAGTCACTGCGCAATATGAAAAATGTCTCCTTTTATCCCAAAGACTAGCTTCATCTTCCTCAATGCATATATATATATACCTATATATATATATATATATATATATATATATATATATATATATATATATATATATATATATATATATATATATATATATATTTCTATATGAACATTTATTAAGAAACGGAATACATTAACAGAGAAACACAAACATGAATACAATGGTACAATGTATTAAAGATCACGAATTTCCTCCAGCTCCTCCGAAGTTGGACGCGAGCCAAGTATGCAGGAAGCATTTTCCCTCTGGATGGCCACGCTGAGGCGCTGGAACATGAAAGTGGCTGCCTTTGAGTCCCTGGTGGTGCCGATGAGTCTGGAACCCAATTCTTTAAGCAAACCTGTGGCATTTTTTCCCCATGATCCCAAGGTCTCTGATCCCACTGGGACAAATTGATACTGTTGGTTTATGCCCCTGTACTTGTTGATCTTGTACTCCTCCCTGTGGTCGGCAGCTACTCCCTGTCGCCCAACACTGATGGATATAGGTGTCAGCCAGTGTGGACTCACAGGTATAGTCATATGCTAAGATCTTGCCATTCTTCCAATAATAGATGGTTATCCCGTCGGGGCAGTTTGCTGGGTTGTGGGTATTGTTGGCCGCTAGTGATCGGGGCACCCTCTCGGCTGGGCATCCAGCTGTAGCAAGGGTTCTCTTTATGATGTCATTGACCTTATTGTATCTTGCTTGCCAGTCCATGGTTTTGGAACAGTTAAGACCATGTAGACCGTATTGGTCTGCTTGCACTTCGCCGCAAATACACGTATATTATGTGTGAACTGCGGCAGCAAGGCGCAGAGTCACTGCAATACTGAGGGTCTTAGGGTTGAGTCGCGTTCCCATTGCAGATATGGGAGCTGTTTGGAGGAAGTCCCCGGAGTGAGGTGCGCTCACAGTTTGGAGATGGGCAGTCTGATGTTGCAGCCCTGAGCATGTTGCCAAGCATTTTTTCAGCGAACAGGCCATCCCAGATTGACTGTGAGCCAGTGCTGCACTTGGGTTTGGTGCTGGAGCAGCAGGAGTCTCCATTCAGTGATGGCACTGGCATACCTAGGGTCCTGTATTCCTGCTGAGTTACTGAGGTTATCAGGAAGAATTTGTCTTATCAACTCGTTTGATGCTATGGAAAAGAATAGGACAGCTGGTAGAGCAATCTGGGAGGATCTGCGCACTCCTAGCCCCCAAGCCTGACCAGAAGTGAGGCTTGCAACCACTGTCCATCTTCAAGGGAAAGATTCAATACACTCTCTAGCATGGTCTTAAGGAGAGAGTTATATTCCTTGAGTTTTGGACTGCTGAAGGTTGGGGAGCTTCTCAGAAAGTAGGTAAGTTTTGGGATTGACAGGCACCTGGTGAGTAGGTAGAAGGCATCATGTGTGTCAATGTCTTTCATCCTGCTTTCCATCGTCTGGAGGTCTGAGACTTTTTTTTCTAGGATCAGATCGATGGCTTTGGAGAGTGCTATTGGCTGGATCAATGGCTCGTGCTCCTGGTTAAAACGGCGCTAATATTCTGGGTCATCTGTCGATTGGTAGAAACTATTTCACATTTGGTGGGGTTTAAGGAAAGGCCCAGGCTTTCTCCTATGTCTTTAATTTTACTGATGTCCTGGTTGATCAGGGGCTGATCCACCAGGAGGCCTGGTCACAGACCGGGCCGCGGGGGCGTTGACCCCCGAAACTCTCTCCAGGTAAACTCCAGGTAGGAGAGATTCTGTTGTGCCAGCTAGGGTACCGTCGTCCAGGAACCAGATATTGAGCTCGCTGGGGAGTGCTTCTGTGACTTCCTTGATGACCAAACAGAATAGAAAGGGGGCGAGAGGGTCTCGCAGTTGCACGCTCTCACATGAGTCAATTTCATGGTCCCAAACAATAGTCTGGAAGTGAAACTATAACACGATTCTATGAAGGGGTAAAGGGAAGGGAAGTTTCTATAAATTGCTCGGAGAACAGCATCCCTTCTGACTGAGTTGAAAGCAATGGCAAAGTCCAATTTGACCAAGACTTTTTCATCGGACATGTTTTTGATATATGCTCGTGCTGCGTGGTGAGCTGCTTCACAGCTCTGTTGAACGCCGAAACTGAGCTGAGTTGGTTTCAGCAATGCAGCAGCCTCTTGACTCACCCTTCTTACTGCAGCCTTGGCGACTAGGCGACGAAGGGTGTTGCCCACTGCAATGGGCCTGATTCCGCCCTCCTTTTTCCAGAGGGCACACAATGAGGCACCAAAGAAAAGGGGTCTGATGGCCTCTGGGACACTGCCAGCCAGGCATATATATATATATATATATATATATATATATATATATATATATATATATATATATATATATATATATATATGCAAAACAACCACTTAGTAACCTATACATGGAATTTTTTGAAACAAGGTTGCTTAACACAATCCTCCCTAATAGAGCTAAATGGTTCAGATATGTTGATGATATTTTGTGTCTTATGCCCAAAAATGTAGATATACACCATTTTCTTGGAAAATTAAATAGCTTAGCCCATTCTATAAACTTTACTGTTGAGTTTGAAGAAAATAACTCATTGCCTTTTCTAAATGTTTTAATTATTAAGGGTAATAATGAATTCAAATTTAAAATTTACAGAAAACCTACAAATAACTGTTCCTATGTCCACTATTATTCCTCGCATCAAGATAGAGTCAAACTGTCTGTTTTCTCATCAATGTTTTTGAGAGCTTTACGAATTTGTAGTCCTGAGTTCATAGATGAGGAAATATCCAAAATTTATGAAATAGGTAATGATTTAAAATACCCAAGAAATGTAACTGATAAATCTTTTAAAGTTGCTAGAAACACTTTTTATAATCCAAAAAGGGGCAACCAGCCTTATTCAACTAAAAATATGTTGGTTCTCCCTTACCATGAAAACTTGGTTGATATGCCTTCTCTTCTTAAGACTTTTAATATTAAAGTTGTATTAAAAAATCTTGATACAGTAAAAAAACTTTTGATAAAGAATTCCCCCCAAAATGCTGATGGATGTGTCTATAAGATTCCTTGTAAAATTTGCGATAAAGTTTATTACGGTCAAACTGGTAAAAATCTCGAACTAAGATTAAAACAACATAAATATAGCATTAGAACTGGACAAGATTCCAATGCTCTATTTATTCATGTAAGAGATTTTAACCATCCAATTGATTTTCAAAAAGTTGAGAAAGTAGTATCTAGCAAGTCCATGGTCGACAGGAATATAATTGAATCTTGTTTCATAAAAAGCAGTTTTGACAATAATATGAATATTTCCTTTGGTTTATATAAATTAGATCCATTTATAATTAATAGAATTTGGGAAGAATTTAATAATACACTGGACAAATAATTTTTAAATTTTCTTGGGTAGAATAGCTTGGGGTGAGTTGTGCAAAGGACCTATCCAAGTTGGCTCGCCGCGCGTCACGTGTTTAACCGTTGTGGGATCTGATAGTGAGGTGCTGGCCGGACCCCTTATATAGCTTCCTTGGATGCTTCACTTTCATAGTTCCTTGATAATGTGAGTAGTCACGAAAGCGCTTGGAATTTCTCTATTCTTTCAGAGTGGTTGTTTTGCATATTTTGAAATCACCTGTTTACTGTGATCTTATTGCATATATATATATATATATATATATATATATATATATATATATATATATATATATATATATATTATGTATATATATATATATATTATTCTATATATATATGTATATGGAGAAAAAGAGAGAAGTTAAGAGAGTGGTGAAGCAATGTAAAAAGAGAGCAAATGAGAGAGTGGGTGAGATGTTATCAACAAATTTTGTTGAAAATAAGAACAAGTTTTGGAGTGAGATTAACAAGTTAAGAAAGCCTAGAGAACAAATGGATTTGTCAGTTAAAAATAGGAGAGGAGAGTTATTAAATGGAGAGGTAGAGGTATTGGGAAGATGGAAGGAATATTTTGAGGAATTGTTAAATGTTGATGAAGATAGGGAAGCTGTGATTTCGTGTATAGGGCAAGGAGGAATAACATCTTGTAGGAGTGAGGAAGAGCCAGTTGTGAGTGTGGGGGAAGTTCGTGAGGCAGTAGGTAAAATGAAAGGGGGTAAGGCAGCCGGGATTGATGGGATAAAGATAGAAATGTTAAAAGCAGGTGGGGATATAGTTTTGGAGTGGTTGGTGCAATTATTTAATAAATGTATGGAAGAGGGTAAGGTACCTAGGGATTGGCAGAGAGCATGCATAGTTCCTTTGTATAAAGGCAAAGGGGATAAAAGAGAGTGCAAAAATTATAGGGGGATAAGTCTGTTGAGTGTACCTGGTAAAGTGTATGGTAGAGTTATAATTGAAAGAATTAAGAGTAAGACGGAGAATAGGATAGCAGATGAACAAGGAGGCTTTAGGAAAGGTAGGGGGTGTGTGGACCAGGTGTTTACAGTGAAACATATAAGTGAACAGTATTTAGATAAGGCTAAAGAGGTCTTTGTGGCATTTATGGATTTGGAAAAGGCGTATGACAGGGTGGATAGGGGGGCAATGTGGCAGATGTTGCAAGTGTATGGTGTAGGAGGTAGGTTACTGAAAGCAGTGAAGAGTTTTTACGAGGATAGTGAGGCTCAAGTTAGAGTATGTAGGAAAGAGGGAAATTTTTTCCCAGTAAAAGTAGGCCTTAGACAAGGATGTGTGATGTCACCGTGGTTGTTTAATATATTTATAGATGGGGTTGTAAGAGAAGTAAATGCGAGGGTCTTGGCAAGAGGCGTGGAGTTAAAAGATAAAGAATCACACACAAAGTGGGAGTTGTCACAGCTGCTCTTTGCCGATGACACTGTGCTCTTGGGAGATTCTGAAGAGAAGTTGCAGAGATTGGTGGATGAATTTGGTAGGGTGTGCAAAAGAAGAAAATTAAAGGTGAATACAGGAAAGAGTAAGGTTATGAGGATAACAAAAAGATTAGGTGATGAAAGATTGAATATCAGATTGGAGGGAGAGAGTATGGAGGAGGTGAACGTATTCAGATATTTGGGAGTGGACGTGTCAGCGGATGGGTCTATGAAAGATGAGGTGAATCATAGAATTGATGAGGGAAAAAGAGTGAGTGGTGCACTTAGGAGTCTGTGGAGACAAAGAACTTTGTCCTTGGAGGCAAAGAGGGGAATGTATGAGAGTATAGTTTTACCAACGCTCTTATATGGGTGTGAAGCGTGGGTGATGAATGTTGCAGCGAGGAGAAGGCTGGAGGCAGTGGAGATGTCATGTCTGAGGGCAATGTGTGGTGTGAATATAATGCAGAGAATTCGTAGTTTGGAAGTTAGGAGGAGGTGCGGGATTACCAAAACTGTTGTCCAGAGGGCTGAGGAAGGGTTGTTGAGGTGGTTCGGACATGTAGAGAGAATGGAGCGAAACAGAATGACTTCAAGAGTGTATCAGTCTGTAGTGGAAGGAAGGCGGGGTAGGGGTCGGCCTAGGAAGGGTTGGAGGGAGGGGGTAAAGGAGGTTTTGTGTGCGAGGGGCTTGGACTTCCAGCAGGCATGCGTGAGCGTGTTTGATAGGAGTGAATGGAGACAAATGGTTTTTAATACTTGACGTGCTGTTGGAGTGTGAGCAAAGTAACATTTATGAAGGGATTCAGGGAAACCGGCAGGCCGGACTTGAGTCCTGGAGATGGGAAGTACAGTGCCTGCACTCTGAAGGAGGGGTGTTAATGTTGCAGTTTAAAAACTGTAGTGTAAAGCACCCTTCTGGCAAGACAGTGATGGAGTGAATGATGGTGAAAGTTTTTCTTTTTCGGGCCACCCTGCCTTGGTGGGAATCGGCCGGTGTGATAATAAAAAAAAAAAAAAAAAATATATATATATATATATATATATATATATATATATATATATATATATATATATATATATATATATATATATATATATATAAAGTGATTCAGTTCAATGTACATTCCTACTTTACGATAAGACACCTACTGGATGAGCTCTTTGAAGCGGAGAGGCCAGGTATTGTTTTACTAAACAGTACTCAAAGCCCCTCGACGTATCCACCATTATGATTATACTGCACTACAGTCCGCCTATGATCCCCACGATGGGGTTGCCATCCTTGTGAAATCCAACATAAAACATGAATTTCTCCCAATCCCTTTTATTCACCAATACTGTCTTGCGGTCAGAATATACATCCACCTTGAACCCTACATCTTTTTCACCACCTATGCTCGCCCAAACACTACTCTCAACATATACGACCTTTCCTTAGTCTTCAACTACACCAACCCACCAACATACCTACTACCTGATATGAATGCCAAACACACCACCTTTCATCACACCAGTAACAACCAACTTGGTCACCAGTTACTCAACTTCACAAACCACAAACACCTAATTCATCTCGGCCCAGCCTTCAACACCTTCTACAACCACACGGGCCAAGGCAAACCTGACATCATTCTGGCAAACCGAGCCAGCTCTCTCTTTCAACACTACATATCACCTAGCCCTATTACAGGCTCTGATCACATTCCCGTCATCTTACACATCTCCTCCAACCCTATCCTCATCCCAGCCACACATTCCTTCTCCTACAAGAGCGCTGACTGGGATGCCTTCAAACAACACAAAGATAATGCTAACCTCGTCTGTGGCTACAACAACAAACCCATCTCTGGCATTGACACTCAACTTGCTCTCATCCATAACACCATTACACAAGCAGCCAACACTGCAATACCAAAGAAAACCCACACCACTCGGTATTCCTTCAAACTCTCAATCGGAACAAGAAGATTAATTATCTGCTACCACAACCGCTTCCTCTACTACACACACAGATTTAATCAAGTCCGATTAGATCTCACTTATCTCAGAAACAACATTCTACACAGTCTAGACGAAGACCACAACGATCACTGGTCACAGATCATACTACAAGCGGATAAACAGCGTATCAAAAACACCAAAACCTTCTGGAACTTTATAAAAAAAATCAGAGGCACCACTCCCACCAACAAATTTAAACACATCACCCACAACAACACACATCTCAGACCCGCAGGCTGCTACCCTCACCCAACCCACCCTAACGCTATCCAACACATTCAGAACATAGAACACTGGAACACTACACACACACACTAAACAACACCAGACAGCCACAGCCATCTGGACTCTCTTACCTCCTCCCAAGAACTTGACACTCCTTTCACCAACACACACATTAAAACTCTCCTCAGACACCTTCCTCCAAAGGCTCCTGGTGCCTTTGGCCTAAACCATATTATCCTAAAACACCTTCCTGACTCTATCATTGCTGCCTCCGTAAACCTCCTCAATGCCTCCCTTGCCTCTGGATACTTCCCTTCCCTCTTTAAAGCTGCTACTGCTATCCTCCTTCCTAAACCCAATAAAGACCACTCTGACCCTAGAAACTATCGCCCTATCAGCCTCCTCGAAACTTTAGGGTAACTCTTTGAAAAGCTCTTCAACCTTCGCCTTCGCAGATACCTGGAACACAACTCTCTACTTTCTGATGGCCAATTTGACTTCAGAACTCGCAGATCCACACAGGATGCCATCAACATCATTCTCAACTACATCCACATAACACAAAGCAAAGAAACAGGACAGGCCTGGTCGCAAAAGATGTGGAAAGAGCTTTTGACACTGGCACCAAAGGCTCAAACACAAACTCTGCACTAACTTTAACCTGCCTCTCACTACTCGTAAACTCCTCTGCAACTTCCTAGACGGCCGCACCATGAGAATCAAATTCCAAGGTAGTTACTCAGACTACTTCAAACTAAATGCTGGAGTACCACAGTCCTCTCCCCTACCCTCTACATTTTACACACTAACGAGATTTCAACACCTGTATACCACAACTCCATCACTCTAGCCTATGCAGACGACATAACACAACTCATCACTCGTGCCAATATAGATACACTCACAAACAAAACACAAAATGAAGTCGACAGGATAGCCATCTGGGAACAAAATTGGAGGATCAAATCCAATGCAGCTAAATCCAGCATTACATATTTTAACTATAGGAAACGTGATCCTCCATTACCTGTAGAGCTCAGAACTGCTGACACACACACCTACATCCCCATCACACAATCTGTCACTGTCCTTGGCGTTAATCTAGACTACCTTCTTCGCCTACACGGACACATTCATTCAAAGCATGCAATAGCTAGGAAGGCCCTTGCGGGCCTCTACAAGCTGCAACATGCCTCCCAACGCACCAAATTACACCTATACAAATCCCTTATACGTCCTTTGATAACTTGCTCTCCTCTAGCTCTTTCTCTTGCAGCTAAAACAAACTTAAACTGCAACGTGTCCAAAACAAGGCGCTGCGCTGGATGCTTGATGTCAAATGGGAAGACTTCGCCACAAGCTAGTCTGTCCATGCCCAATTAGACATCCCTGCACTGAATCTGTACTGGAAGACGCTCAGTGTCTGTCCCACGATCGCCTTAGCTGCTGGGTTAAGCCATGGCTCTATTTCTACGACTGAGAACACTCCTCTCCAGCGCTATTCTTCATCTGTCCTGTCTTTCCCGCTCATCCCATTGGGATCTTACCTGAACTTGCTCGTTCGTTCGTTCCTCTGCTGTACATTCTACAAGACTGATAGACTGAACACATCGACTCCAGGCTGAGAGACTGATTACCTCAAACTTCTTCTCTCCTTACACCCTTCTGCTTTGTATTGGACTGATGAAGCCCCTGTGTGGCGAAACGTTTCCTAAATAAAGGTTACCATATGTTGCATAAGTGTCTCAATCTTCAAATTGTCGGCTTTCAAAACCATTCATCACAACTGTCAGACACTGCATCGTCATGGGATCTTATACAAAGAATTCTTCAAAACTTGTCCAACCTTTGGACGAAGACCTACTTCGACTAGTGGATGGTACCACCATGACCCCGCCTTCACCTGCTTCGCCTCACCTGACTACAGTATATAAGCCACGTCCACGGCCTATGCAGCAGACGTAGACCACGCTTCACGATGCACTTCTCGAACAGGGCAAAGATCAAACCAGAGAGTGGGAAAGTCAATAACTCGTCGTTTGTCGTTTGTGGCAGACAGGAAGTCAAGTTTAATGCGATTCTGTTGCTCAAAGAGGCCTTCGTTGTTGTCTGTACTGACAACATCGAGGCTGAAAAACTCATTACCACCACTGATACAACCATTCTACGAGATCAGGGATTTATTGGCTTGACTTCCCCAGCTCTGAGGGCCAGGAGAACTGTTTTCCTCAAGAGACTCGACAAGCTCATCACTGCCCAGGCTACCGAAGAAATCAAGTCGTCCATTGAAGCACAGAACCCTTGGGCCAAAGTGGAATTCATTATCAAAATACCCAATGCCTCCTCCATGCTGACGGTCACCTTCAGTGACGTCAACATGGCAGCCAGAGCTCTCGCTGAGGGACTGGCTATTTACTACTTCCACAACAATTCAGCCTTCATCGAAGCAGAAAAATTCCATCAAATTCCACAGTGTTCCAACTGTTACTCATACCTACATACCACCAAAGACTGCCCTGCCAAGAATAAGAAGTTCTGCTCCACCTGCGGCCAAGAAGGCCACGACTTCAAGACGTGCACTACTGCCTCTCCACCTAAATGCTTGAACTGCAAGAATGATCACCATACTCTTGCTGCCAAGTGCCCAACCTGACGAGATATAATTAAGAAACAATTCCAACAACAACAAAAAACCACTGCACAAGCGACTACATAACATGCTATTACCAAGCTTCAAGCAGATACTACCAAGATTCTTCAAGCCACGCAAGCTGCATTTACCACTTCTTCGCCAGCTCTTGATGGCGACTCCAAGATTCTTTACTGTATCATGTATGCTCATGTGCAGAATGTAGCTGAACCTGGTTCCTTCAACACCACCATCAACGAACTCTTTAACCTCAACAACATGCCTGGTTTCACATTCCCTGCATCTCCACCTTCCACAGAGATCATAAAATCCACTGCAAATGTCGCCAATATTACCGCTGCTCCACCGCTACCACACCTTCCTCCCGACACAGAGATGGACCAATCAGAGACCACTGAGACGCCGGCCGATTCCACCAATGAGAGTCCACCAGCACCTGCTTCCATCAATGAGAGTCCACCAGCACCTGTTTCCACCTCCGTCACAACGGACCAATCAGACGCCTCACCTCAATCGTCTCAGCCACCAGCCAAGAAGGTTAAAACAACAGAGCCATGGGATGCATCCCTATGTACTACCGCCACTCCTTCACAAGAGGTCCAGTTCTTGCCTGGTGTACACTTCTACACAACCAACCAGAATGAGAACGCAGTGTACACTCCAGAAATTATTCAATGCCTCCACAACGGGACAGTGAAGTTCACCTGCGACTCAACTCGATCATTCACCACTGAATCCCTGACCAACCTACTCTCAAAAAGTTACTGCTTTGTGGCACTCGACTACATCACAAGGAAGAAATTCAGGACTCTCCAGAATGGGGCTGTCGAAGACGGCACCCTCACCTAGCAGGACTGTCAATGATCAATCACCGTGAAGACAAGTTTCCCCAGCACTTTGTTGCCTGCTAAAGCTGGGGTGTGGCTCCAAAACGAACTCTGTAATTGCTGCCTCCACCCTCCTATGCTGCTTAAGATGCTAAACGAGAAGACACTTCCCACTTAGGGAGTCACCGCAAGACATAAGAAGAAGCCACCCTCCAACTGGAGAGTCCCAAGAAAGAATACAGAAGAAAGAAGAAGATGAATGACACCCCCCGCCCGGGAGGCCACCGCAGGGTCGCCATCTGGAGAAGACCCGGGCCGGAAGTACCGGCAAACCTACAACAACCTATGCTGTAACCTGGGTATGGCAGGTCACCCAGTACACAGAAGTCAGACGTACGTGAACAGACACATGGCTTCTGCCGAATGGAAGAGGTCACGATATTCCAGGGACACGTTGGAGGACTCGGATTTAGAAATGTGGGGCGCAGTCCTAGCGAAGAAGTTGTGAGACCACTCCGTGTCATCAGAGGAAGATTCTCCAGATCTGACAAGCCTAACCATGCAGCCAGCGAATACGGAAGGATGGATCAATGTGAACAACAGTAAGACACACCGTCCCTCCAAGGAGCAGGTAAACCAGCTGAAATCACCTTCCAGATTCAAGGTAAAGGCTTATGGGGAAGGCAAAACCCACTATGGCGTGGTTACACACCTGGAAACACGGCACACTGAGGTTCAAGATATGGTTCAATCTGAGGGGAGAACCAATACTGACTCCTATCAACAGGGAAATGCATACCACCTTGAAGAGAGTCATGGAGACAGACTCTCCTTCACCCTGGTGGAACTGGATTCTCGGCAAATCACCAAGGGTGTAGTGATGCGATACCCGCTGATGATGTCCATCGAGGCAGTAGCAGCTCACCCCAGTATCGTGTCAGCTCAGCGTCTAAAGGCAAAGTCGGCAGGCAACGCATCAACCCTGCAGGTCCTCATTCAACATGTAGGACCGCTGCCATCCCACCTTGACCTCGGTTCTTGGGGAACGTACGATGTCAGGACCTTCACGGCAGAACCAGTTCTCTGTTTAAAGTGCCAGCGTTATGGACACCTTGGTGCACTCTGTCCGAACAGAGTAATCTGCGGTGTATGCAGCCAAGCCCGCCCTGCCGAGGAATGCATCACCAAGCTGAAGAATGCATCGCCACCCACTCCACTATTCCCGAATTGCACGCAGAAACACCATGCCTGGAATCCTCGATGCCCCGAGAGGCTCGCTAGAATTCGTGAGGCCTGGAAGACCCCAACAACGAGACAGCAGGCTACGGCAGAGCATCACCCTAAGCAACGATGGGTGCAGAGAATCCTGCCATACTGCAGGACTCTCATCAGGCAACCCAACTCAATGCTCAGGAATTTCCGACCCTTGAAGACTCAACCAGGCGTCATGAACAGGAGCATCCTCCCCCACTACCGCAACAAAGAAACAAAAACACGAGGAACAAGCGGCGCCAACAGGAAACATCTGGGCAACGCAATCAGCAGACGGCACTACACAAGCTCCCACCGGCCATAACACGGCAAAACAGGTACTCCTTGCCCGGCACAGCCACTATGCAGGCTGTGCCTGCACCTCACCAGCAGATGCCGATTACCCCACTTGGTTTACAGCAACAGGCCACGGTGTGCACAGTGAAGAAATACATCCCTCAGCAATCCCCACAGATTACAATAGCCTAGATAATATCCACTGCTTCGAATCCACCTACAACGCAAGCCTTCAACAGGGAGGATCTCTTAACACTCATCAAGGCATTCACACATATTATACGCACCACAATCACCTCCACGGAACAACAGAGCATGTTCTGACAGATGGTCATCACACTCCTGAGGGTATGCCTACTAACAGAGGAGGAGACAGTGGATGCCATGAATCTGCAGATTATCAGAGCGGAGAGAGCCCAGTCCCCAGCTCAGGAAACAGCTGAGATAGAGTAACCTCAGTACCAATCATGGTCGCTTATGAGGCACACTAGCTGAACTGTCAGGAGAAGTGCTTGAGCAGTATATGCTGCAACAATTAAGAATCAATTCTCCTTCAGGAGCCAGAGACTGGTCATCTCAAGAATAAGACCCGTTGCAGGACCCTGGTCTTGGCGAACATTATGAATACATACAAACCTATGCTGTACTTAAAACCCTGGAAAACGACACGGTGTGCTCAGTCCTACCCTGTTTAACGTCCTTATGCAGGAACTTGTGAGCCTTCCCTTTCATAGTGGTACGCAGCTCCTCAACAATGCTGATTATCTTGCCCTCGTAGTGAATGGGAAAGGCAATTTGGAGCGACAGGCCCAGAAAACTTTGGAACTAATTACGAAGTCTTGCAACGAACTAGGCCTCAAGATCTCGGCCGAGAAATCTCTTGAAATGACGTTCAAGGGACCAGATTCTGTGAAGAGATAAAGTATTCAGGATATAGAACTTGAGTGGACAGGCTCTTACCTATACTTGGGAATCTACATTGATAAAAAGCTGACCTTTCAGAAACAGGCTGGGTATGTCAGATCCCGTGCTCCACTCAGACTCAACTCCATGAGAGCCATGACGAGACATTCTGCAGGGGCGAGCAAAGATGTACTTCACTTGTGCTATATACAAGCTATACGCTCGCTCATTGACTACGGTACACAGGCGTTAGCTCATCTCTTCCCGCAGAGCAGGCAAAGGGTGGGGGTCGTACAAAACCAGGCAATAAGAACTATGCTTGGGGCCCCCATCTAGACCAACACAGTGTCTCAGATTTGAGGCCCGGCTTCTTCCCTGGCAGACAGAGTAAGATGCATAAGCGCCTGCAAAGTAGCCACGATTCTGCACCGGCAGCAAGGTACCCAACTAAGGAGACGGATATTGACAACCATGACACAAAATCCAACTCTCTTCACCATGCAACTACCCATCTCTAAGCGTCTCTGCAGTAAAGACACCCTCGGCAATCATGCTGAGACAAGAATGGCACTGGCAGAGGGAGGCAAATGTGCAGTGTATTTCACAGATGGTTCTGTCGACCCTGACAGGAAGAGAGCAGCAGCTGGACTGTACCACAATGGTCACACACAAGGCTGGTGACTCCCTGACCACTGCACGATCCTTCAAGCTGAGCTGGTGGCGATTCAGCAGGCATTGTCACATACCCTACGACATCGACTCCGACCTGTCATACATGTTGATTCCACCTCTGCAATCAATGCCCTCTCCCATCCACAACCACAGGACAATATTCACCTCATCACATCGATCCTGAGCATAATGACAGCCTTAGAAGTTCAGGGTAACAGATCGACATTGAACTGGATCCCCAGCCATGCTGGCATCCGGGGAAATGAGGCGGCAGATGATGCAGCCAAGGCAGCCACAGACTATCCACATGTTGGGATTACTGTTCCCATCAGCCTACGACAGACCAAACTGGTGGCTGCCAGAGCCATGAAACTTATGGGGGAGGTCTTAGGTGATACCCCATCTCAACAGTGGTTCCGAGCAGCGACTCAGAGAGAGCCCATTCCACATGATAGAAGCTGGTCCAGAGCGCAGTGTACCGCCATCCATCGGCTTCGTTTGGGCTTTCCCACAGCCAAGATGATGGTAGACAAGGCTGAGATGTGCCAGTACTGCCAGCACGTTGTCCAGCGCCCCCTAACACACTATCTTCTAGAGTGTCTGAGACACTCCGCAGGCAACTAGCACTGATATCCACTCCTGAAGAGAACCCAGAGATGACTGTGGCCACACTAGTGTACCATGGAGTCAACGAACCAGACATGCTGTTACCCGTGATAACAACATATTTTCTTCATCGCTAGTGTCCACAGTTAGGAGTACATATGATGTTGTCGCTTATTAGATGCACCAGATTAACTGACCAGAAGAGTGCTTGAGCAGCATACGTCGCATCATTGTAGAAACCTCTCTGCCTCGGGAGCCAGAGACGGGTCATCGCAAAATTGAGACCCGTGCGAGGACTACGGTCTTGGCGAACATTATACATACATACCTATGCTGTACATTCTACAAGATTGATGGAGTGAACACATCGACTCTAGGCTGAGGAACTTATTACCTCAAACTTCTCCTCTCCTTAAACCTTCTACTTTGTATTGGACTGATGAAGCCACTGTGTGGCGAAACGTTTCCTAAATAAAGATTCCCGTATGTTGCATAAGTATCTCAATCTTCAATTTGTCGGTTTTCAAAACCATTCATCACAAGATGGGTATTAATAAAGGTGATATAGATAAGGTCTTGAGGATATCTCTCAAAGAGAGAACCCGGAGTAATGGATTTAAATTGGAAAAGTTTAGATTTAGAAAGGATATAGGAAAATATTGGTTTGGAAATAAGGTAGTTGATGAGTGGAACAGTTTACCTAGTTGGGTTATTGAGGCTAAAAAATGAGTAGTTTCAAATATAGGTTGGATAAATACATGAGTGAGAGGGGTTGGATTTGACTGGGACTTGCATATGAAAGTGGATAGTTATCAGAGCTTATTTCTTGGGTGGCATTGAAAATTGGGTTCGGTTGGGCAAATGTTTTGTTAGTGGGATGGATTATAAAGGACCTGTCTAGTATGGGCCAACAGGCCTGCTGCACTGTTCCTCCTTTCTTATGTTATTATGTTCTTATAACCCCAAAGTTCTTTTCGCAATCTGTATGGCTAAGTTCTATACCCCTCTGAGAAAGCCTGATCCCACGTCCTCCCATACAAATCTCTGTTACGACACATCGTACGATAGAACGTAACCGCAAGAACCTTCCTTCGCTCTTCACTATCCCTTCTCCCCCTCATCACCCACGACATATATATATATATATATATATATATATATATATATATATATATATATATATATATATATATATATATATATATATATATATATAATCTACCATGATATAATCTAAAGCTCTTATGAAACCCTCGTCTAACCCACCCATATCTAGACTTAAAGCACGCAGAACCGACACCCCACGGCCACCCACCCTCTCTACCAACCTACTTAACCAGCACCTGACCTCCTGTAACTCTTCACAAAAGTAAACTACGTGGAACGCAATCTCATCCCCTCCATAGATACCACACCCGCCACCCTCTACAACCTGTCTATTTCGAAGTATCTCACCAGACGGCAGGATCCCATGCAGAAAACGAAACATCACCTCACGCGCCCTAGGGTTTAACTTCATCTTAATTAATCTAAACCAAACACTCTTTCACGCATATATGGGGAACAAACTCTCAACTGGGACAACGCACCTACCTACAAGCAACCTACACAAATCCCTTATACGAACCTTTCTCAGTTCCCTAACCAACATCACAGCCCTCAAAACGATTTCGCATTCTCTCAACTCCATTCCTCAATACCACATACCCAGCCTGTCGTGTATCCTTCCCAACTGCCCCGCATTCACACCCTCACACAACACCTATATGCCCCACGATCCTTTCCAATAACCTATCCGAGTTTTCCACCCGCGCCTCAACCATGTCATCCCTATAAATAATACCACAACAACATTACATCTCCCCCCATCCCCCCACCCAAGAACCTAACCCCATGCACCTTGACTTCGCACTATTTACCTGCATTCCCGTGGCACTTCCAAATAATTGCACAACCTCGTCCAACACTTCCATTGACATCCCTTCACGAATGAGAACAGTGGTGTCGTCAACATATCCAATTAATCCCGGCCAGGCTCTCCCACCCCCTACACTTCCCTCACCTGGAGTACATAAGCTATGGTCAACAATTCTATAAAAGGGGTCCTGAAAACATGCAAACAATATTTGGGATATGGGGCATTGTGAAGGCTTACTCAGCCCTGTAACAACTTCAGACAGTATTACCAAGGCTGGCTGCTCCTCAGGAAAATTAATGAATAGAAAAAGAAATAATTCACAAAGATAAACACTTTATTATTTATTAACGCAAACATAAAACAGTGAAACATGAAAGGTATATCCTATATGAAAGAAAAATGAAAAATGAATTGAAAAAATGACATTTGAATTCACCGCTAATTTATATATATAGTGATAATGGGGTGGGGGGTCACAGGTGTTGGTGACAACCCAACGGCTCGTTCTTCACAGAGTATAGCCGTGAATAATCAGTCCAGATGACAGGAAAGAAGGTTCTTTACCGACGCAATGATGAGGGGTTATGTCCTGCGATGGCATACATGTACACAGGTAAGTAGATACAATATGGGACGTCTCTGGACATTAGTCCGTCTCCTTCAATTCTTCTCGTTGGTTGGCAGTTGACCCAATCCGTCTTTCCAAGCTGTAAAGAGAGACAGGTTACCCACTGCTTAAGAAATCACTCTCCATGATAAGTACAATACCTAAAAGACGTGGTGATTATTAAGACATTTAACATAAAGCAAGACTGAAAGGACTAAGTTTATTATTGGTCAAAAGTGAAGCTTTCAACCAATAATTCCACTAGAATATGAGCAGGCGTGTACTAACAGTAGTGCTGGGAGCTGTGAGTCTAGTGATTACTGTTTGACCGGAGCCCCACACGTCACCTTTCGGGGGGGGGAAGGAAGGGGGGATAGCGGAAGTTAGACTTACCCTACCTTAACAAGCAGCCGGCAATCAAACTATCACTTTCGGGGTGGGGGAAAAAGGGGTGGATAGCCGGAGCTAGACTTCCCCTACCTTAACAAGAATCCGGCAATCAAACTATTGTTACCATGTACTTGCTCGATACTCCTATCTGTTGAACTTTTCCCTCACACTCCCCCATACCAAGACTTATAGTCAAGGAGTATAAGAAGAATAGGCGAGGAAAAAGTTCTAATACGTAGAAGTTGCGTAAGGCAACAAATCTTCTACTGACTGTCACGACTTAACCACTCAGAGAAATAATTGGACGAACCATTGATATACACAACATGGAACTTAAAAGCTTGGAGAGCCAATGTCCACCTCAAGAGGCGACTGTTGGCTCCCTTAAAAGTTTCTCGGTATATCAAAGGTTTGTGATCCGTTTCTAAAATGAATTCTTTTCCCAGTGAATAAAATTTAAGCTTGGAGATACCCCACACAAGGGCCAAACATTCCTTTTCTATGGTGGAGTATCTTGTTTCTGCAGGAAGGAAGTTTTAGATTTAATAAATATACAGGAACTAGGAGTGTGTGTATTTGGTGCAGCAAGCACCTGACACCTATTGCAAGAACTATACTTCTTTGTAACCTGTAAGTACATGCTTGGCCAAAAATAAGTGTGCTTGAGTTTATGCCACGTCTTACAATGGGCCAAGTGTTTGGTCACTTGCAAATCATGAGCCATTTGAAGAACAGTCTCTGGACATGGTTTAGGAACAACAAGGAGGGAATAATCTATCACTGAAGAATGAGATTTAAAAACAGATTTTTATAAGATACCATTAATATATTCAAACTTATGAGATACGTATCTCCCATGGATAACTTTGTTGTTAAAAGCTTGATTATGACAATCCCGAAGTGAAGGGCAATCGCGCTGTAAATTGACAAAGTCATCCTTGGACATAAAATCTGGGGAAATAAAAGGATTTATGGTGGGAGAAGAGAAGGTAGAAGCCGGGGTTATGGTCTGAGCCCTAGTCAAGACATTGAGAGTGCTGGAGGCAATGCCCTTATTTTCACCTGACGAGACGACAGGTGATCCTGCTACCTCACTATCGAGAGCAGTATCATCTGTTTCCACCCCCAAATGAACAGTACGAGATAATGCAGCTTCCGGTGTGGAATTGTTAAGGGGCTTATTTAACTTGCAAGGAAGAGGAGTTGGTAAATTTAGATCCACGGGTGGTGACGGAAGATCCGCCTCTGAAGGAAGAACACCTTTAATGTTACCCATTATTCGCTGCCTGACCACGGCAGAGTGCGGTCGTGCTCAGCACCCCTCTGCTGTTTTCAGGCGAGCTACCTTGTATCAACATGGCGCTGAGTGTGAGGAGGCGCGTAAATACCATTGGTATTGAGCTGCTTCGTGGGGCGATTTCACCCTCTTCAGTGCAAGTCTTACTCCCAACAATCATTAGGGAGACCTATGGAATCCAGGACGATGAGGTGTATGGTGTAGCCCTGAATGGGGCTTATAGAATCTTCGTCAAACTGAATTCCACGTCCGTGTATGAGTCTTTGGTGACGAGATTCCAAGACGTGAGTCTTGACGCTACTCCAGCTGTGAAGGTGCGTTTGATCGACGTATCTCGTCACTTTACGTGGGTTAAGATACGTAATGTCCCATTTGAGGCAGATGAGGCTGACATAAGGAGTGTTTTTGAGACATATGGAACCGTACATCTGGCACAAAAGGGCAAGTGGACGGCAGGTGCTTACATGGGACGACCGGAGGGTACCTTTTCCCTGAAGATGACTTTGAGACATCCCATACCATCTTACGTCGTATTGGAGGACTTCAGGACGCAAGTTTTGGTATCGTATGCCGGACAGAGACGTACGTGCAGAATATGTGGGGCGTACAACCGTTTGGCGGCAGAGTGCGTGAAGCTGAGGAGGGCGCCAGCGCAAACTGGTGAAGCACCAGTTACCAGCGTGATAGCTGTTGAAAGCCCCACGCGTAAGCAAGGGCATGGGCGCTTGTGGAGTGAAGAGGTGGAGGATTCCAAAGAGGAGACTGGCATGTGTGAGGTAAGCTGTGATGTAAAAGTATCTGTTACTACACAAGGGAAAAGTACAGAAGTGCAAGTGCAGGAGGAGGTGCAGGCTCTAGAGGAAGAGCTTCAGGAAGTGTTAAGGACATTGATGCCGCCTGCAGAGGATGTTGTTCCTGAGCTGGTGAGAGGCACGGCGTTGCCTGTGGAGGAATGTAAGGATAAAACACATAGCAGGGTTGACGGGCCAACTAGTAAGAGTGAGTTGTCGCCATGTGCTGTGGAGCGAGGCGTGGTGGAGGTTGAGGTTCATCGTGAGGGAACTTCAGAGGATAACATGGATGTAGAGGGCATCACGAGGAAGAGAGCGGCGGCGTCAGACTCAGATGATGTCCTGACGCCGGCGCAGAGGTCTGGGAGGAAGGAAGAGCAATGTCGAAGTAGTCACGATAAGAGGTATCGCAAAAAAGGGGGGGGGGTTGATGGTGTGAAGCCTTGTGATGGCTCTGGGGCAGGAGGCCCTGGGATGAATGAAGTGAGGAGGAAGGGTTGGAAACTATAAAGAGGCCTTAGGTGTATGACTGTGAACGTAAATGGACTGTGTAATAGTGTGAAGAAGGAATGGTTTCGAATGTTTCTGTATAAATATAGGGTGGATGTAGTGTTCCTGCAAGAACACAGTTTCAAGGAGGGAAGAGTGCTCGAGGTGGAGGGGTTTCAGGTCATGACTCTGCCATCTGCACGTCTGAAAGGTGGTGTGGGTATATTGATCAGGGAGGCAGGCCTGTTTGTGTTGCTAAGAAGTGAGGGGGGAGGGGGGGGAAGAGTATTGCGCGTGGATGGGTGGTGGATGGGGCAGAGGGTATCTTTTGTAAGTGTGTATGCACCAGTGGAAAATGATGTGAGGGTAAAAAGGGATTTTGTACGTGAAGAACTAGTTTTCTTCTTACGTGGTTTACCTGCAGTGGCCGTCGTTGGTGGGGACTGGAACTGCGTTATTAGGAGGGCTGACGTGGAACCAAAAGGGGCGGGGCACGTGTCGGCGGCCTTGCGAGATCTTTTGAGGGATATTCAGTTGCGGGATGCGGTTGGAGGAGGGGCGTGGGAGGTAGAGCACACTTTTGTAAGACGGGGTTACGCTGCTAGGTTGGATAGGCTGTATATATCTCAAAGGGTTGGGTTGACATTTTTCCGTACAATAGAAGTAGCTTATTCGGATCATCGGGCGGTAGTAGCAGAGGTGGTGTGGGAGTCACTAGCAGGTATATCTAGGGGATATTGGAAATTAAATACAAGTGTGTTAGGTGATGAGGAGGGGATAGAAGGATTTGCAACACTGTGGGAGGGGTTACGTGCAGAGATAAATGGGGTAGAGGATGTGGTGATGTGGTGGGATGGTGTGGCTAAAGAACGGATTAAGCAATATTACGTAAAGGAAGGGAAACGTATCAATTCTTTAAAATATGGGCTTGCTAACTATTTGGAGGATAGATTACGGGGTTGTTATGCGAGGGGGGCGGTGGCGGGCACTTATCCAATGGATGAAATTATGGCAATTAAAGGGAGGCTGCGTGAGGTACAGGATGAGAGGTTCCAAGCGGTGCGGGTACAGGCGGGGGTGGAAGAGGTGTTATGGGGCGATAGACATTCATCGTGTGTATTGCGTAGGCAGAAACAAAGACAGCAGGCAATGACTATTCCATGGTTGGAGGTTCATGAGTCGATAGGAGGGTACAGGGAGGGGCAGGTCATACAAGCTATGGAAGGAATGGGGGCGTTTGCTGACAAGTGGTATGAGAAGTACTGGCAACGAGAAGGGGTAGAGGATGGGGTTTTAGAACAGGTGTGTGGGAGTGTTGTATGTCAGTTGCGTAACAGTGATAGGGAAGCACTGGGTGGGGAAATAACTGAGGGGGAAATATGGAGGGCTTTAAGTGGAATGCGAAAGGGCAAAGCACTGGGAATTGATGGACTCCCGGCAGAGTTTTATCAGCAGCATTGGGAATTATTGAGGCATTTTCTGGTTAGGTTATTAAATTGCATGAAGGAGAGAGGTGAGCTGGGTGAGAAGCAGGCAACGGCTGTCGTTGTATTGGTACCGAAGGGTAAGGGGCAGCATACGCTTCGGGATTACCGGGCGATCTCGTTGTTATGCGCAGATTATAAATTGTTTGCGAAGATTTTGGGAAATCGGGTCATGTGTGTGGTGGGGCGGGTAGTATCAAAAACTCAGTTTGGTTTGCCAGGGAGGTCTATGGTGGAGGGGCATGGGTTACTTAGGGATTTCGTGGAGGCAAAAGGGGGGGAGGGAGGGAGGTTTGGTGGCGCTCGATTGGCAAGGAGCATACGATAGAGTGGATCGGAAAGCATTGAAAGCCATCCTCAGGGGTCAGGGGTTTGGGGAAGAAATAGTGGGTTGGGTTGAGGCGTTGTATGGAGGTGCAATGGCGAGGGTACAGATTAATGGTCGATTGGGTGGGAAAATTGTAATGGGTAGGGGACTTAGGCAGGGGTGTCCTATGTCACAATTATTGTTTGCGTGCGTACAGGACCCCTTTTATAGATTGATGGAGCAGCGTATGTGTCACGTAGAGGGACCAGGGTGTGAGGTTGCGAGGGTTTGGCCAGTTTTAATTGGGTATGTGGATGATACAACTGTTCTGATCAGGGAGGGGATGTCAATGGACACATTAGACGGGGTAGTACAAATGTTCGCAGGGGCAACTGGTATGAGGGTAAATTCAGATAAATCCATGGTCATGGGGTTAGGAGCTTGGGCGGGTAGGGTTGATTGGGGTAGTGCAGTTGTGAGGAGGCAGGTGAATTCGTTAAAAATTTGCGGTCTTATTTATGCAGACGATCTAACTGTGGCACGCATGGAAAACTCGCTTAGGATGGTAGAAAGGATTCAGGGACGCTTGGGTGCATTGCGACCTTATCATTTGACCCTTGTGCAGCGTGCCATTGTTATTAATATCTTACTGTATAGCAAAGTATGGCACGTGGCAGCCGTGTTCCCATTAACTGGGCCAGCAATAACAAACATACTTAGGAAGGTTTTTAAATTCTTGTGGGGTTCGAGCTGTGATTGGATTAAAAGGGATGTGGTAATGTTACCTGTAAGTAAGGGGGGGCTGGGATTGCTGGACTTAAAGCGGGTGGGGGGTTTTTGGCCAGGATCCATAACAGATTGCAACGGATGTATACAGGAGTTGAGTTGCATGAGTGTGAAACTGTGTTGAGGGCTCTGGCGTGGGATCGAGAGCCAGCAAAGGTTAAAATAGGTAGGTTGTGTAGATTGTTAGCCGGGAGGGTTGTAGCGCCTGTAGAGGGAATTTTCCCCATGTATGCATGGGGAAGTATATGGAATAGGTTGAGTAGGATGAGGTTGCAACCTCGTGTTCGGGATGTAATGTATCGTTTTCTGCACGGCATTTTACCGTCGGGTGTGGTTCTACGGGATAGACGCGTCGTTGACGGGGGGAAGTGTGGGATATGTGGTGGGGAGGAGTCGGCTTTTCATGTAGTATATTTTTGTGATGGAATGAGGAGTGTCAAGGGGTGGTTAAATAGGGTGATAAATAGGATAGGAGGTAAAGGAATTTCTGTATTGAGAGCATTAAGTCTCGACGTGGGGGGTTGGGAGGAAAGTGTAATCAGAGCTGTGGGATACATTATGGCAGATTATATCTATATAGTGTGGGGATTGCGGGGGAAACAGGTTACTGAGGTGAAGAGGAGGGTGTTAGCGGTAACGTTCTATAAAACGGTATGCAGAAATAAGGAAATTTATGGGAGGAGGTGGGTGAAGGATTTTTCAGAGGGATATAGGCAACTTACGTTACAGGTTTTATTAGACTTGTAATATACGAGGGAGGGGAGGGTACGATTGGAAAGTGTTGCTGGGGTAGGGAAGTCATGGGTGAAAACAGGGTCGCCTCCCTGGTAATGGATGACAACAAATGTTTGCGTGAGTGTTGGATGAATGATGCGTGAGTGAATAATATGTGGACCACGGGTATTAGCACCTGTGGAGCTGGCCAGTTTTTTGTGTGACATGGACTATACACTATTCATATAGTACTCCTGTTCCTTCAAGGTAGTAGTGATGATGGATAAGGTATTCAAGGGGGGGGAGGGTTGCCTACATCACTGTGCATAGCGAGGGTAGGGCAGCATATTGATTGGAAGTGATGGACAGTTGCTTGTCCAGTGTGTTAGTATTATGTGTAGATAATACGCATATTATTGTATGTAGTGAGATGGGACTACAAGCAAGTTGGACTTGTACTATGAGAATTACTCTCTAACGCCTGATATGTGAAGGCTGATTGATCAACTGTGATCCATTCAAATTAGATTTATTATGTTGTTATCTATGTACATAGCTGTCTTAAGTCATATTATTATGTTGTTATCTATGTACATAGCAGTCTTAAGTCATATTATTATGTTGTTATCAATGTACATAGCAGTCTTAAGTCATATGATGTGAGTTGTGTTTAGGTGCAGTTGTCACAAAAATTTTGTTTTGTTTTGTCTGTGTTAGGGAAGTATGTGGAATTTTTGTGTGTAGCCGCTACACGGCTGGGGTTTATACTTTATACCTTTGTATTCTGTGATGTTTTTCATAATATACAGTCTTATTTATATACTATGTTGCATGAATAGGGTTTACATGCTAAGACTGCACATAAGTTGCCTTTGAGAGTTGACATTCAATATTGCAACCTTCTTAGAAAATTAAGCTTTTGGGGTTTTCTTTCACCAGGTTGAGGTGTCATTGTGTTAAGTAATGACATGTATCCCATTTAATTGTTATTAATATTTTTGTGTCTAAGATGTTACTGTATCACTCATGATAGTGTAATTCCTATGTATCCTTTAATGTTAAGTTAAGATGCAATCAGGTTGGTGATAGTTATATTTTGCGAGAGGGGGGGGGGGTAAAATTGTGTCAAAAGTTTCAGCCTTCACAGGTATATAACTCTGGTATAACTGGGTGTATATGGTGTGTGGTATTAGGTTGTCAGAACACTTTTGTCTGTTGTAATCATTTTTGTAAGGGTGAATTGGGAATTTGTGATTTAACTCATTTTGTGTACCTTTTAATATAATTTCCACCTTGTATTGTAATGTTTTAAATAAAATAAAAAAAAAAAAAAAAATGTTACCCACTATTGTAGAACAAGTAATTGGGGCTAGTACCGCATTAGTCCAACCGGTGAACCATTTAGTTTTCAAGTAAGAGCATATTGTAGGGAAAGTATTTTCACGACCCAAGTAATCTGAAAGAATAGAGGACACACGAGAGGCTTTAAAGTAAGGGAACAGTTTGTCCGAAATTACGATGCACGTACATCCAGTGTCATGTAATATGTCTGAGACTTTTATACCATTAACTGCTCCTGAACAGAAGGGTGCCTGGTCATTACCGTCAACAAAACATCTTCCAACTTTCTCTATTTTCTTGGAAGGACAATCTGGACGTTTATGTCCGATACCACCACACCGATGACATGTTGGTATAATAGCTGGTGACTTTTTTTCTACTGTAAGCTTGTTAATCTTTGGTTCAGGTGAACCATTGCCCTTAGGGATCGATCCCTTTAGGTCTATAGGAATTGTGAGCCTCAGCATACAAGTCAGCGGCCTCAGCAACTTCCTCAGCTTTAATCAGGTTACGTTCTCTAATGAATGGTCGTATCTGGTGAGGAAGAGCTGTCAGGAACTGGTCAGCAACCATGAAGTCTTTAAGAGATTCATAACTGTGATCAATTCCTGAACTCTCTATCCACAAGTCGAACAAACGAAAGAGTGTTACTTGTAACTGTTGAAAGTTTTGGCCAGGCTGTAAGGTGGCATACCTGAAATCTTTCCTGTAAGAATTTGTGTTTTTTTATATGCTTTAAGGATTGCCTTCTTCAGTAGGTTATAATTACATATGATATCCTGCGACAAAGTTGCATAGATATTCAAAGCTGTACCAGAAAATAACATTCCTAACCTGGAAGCCCAGGTGTAAGCAGGCCATTCACAGAGGGTAGCAGTATTTTCAAACCTGATAATGTATGAAGTAACGTCTTCACTCTCTGTGAAGGGAGGTAAATTAGGTGTTGGAATATGTGCCCTAGCTGCATGATGTTCAATTACTCCTTCCTCTAATTGTTGTTGTGTAAGAGTTAACTTTTTATTCTCTAATTCAAGGCGAGCTTTTTCGAGCTCGCGATCTTTTTCTCTCTCTCTTAATTCATGTTCTCTAGCTTTTTCCTCACGTTCTCTAGCTTTTTCCTCACGATCTCTAGCTCTTTCCTCATGTTCTCTAGCTCTTTCCTCATGTTCTCTAGCTCTCTCCTCATGATCAAGTCTATCACGCTCCTTTTAGTCTTCTCTCTCTCTTTCTAACTGTCTATCTTGGATTTCTCTTTCAATTCTCTCTCTCTTCTTTTTCTCTTCTCGTTCGATTTTCTCTCTCTCCTTTTCCTCCTGTCTTTCCCTTTGTAACTGTCTCTCTTCTCTCTCAATTCTCTCTCTTTCAAGTCTTTCCTGGATCTTAGCACTAATGAAAGATTCTAAATTTTTCCCTGTTATTCCTAACTTCCAGCATTCATCCAAAACTGGTATTCCTTCATACTTGCAAGAACTTAAACTACCAGGTGGAAAATGAAACGGGTCTCAAAGAAAACGGAGGGTTCAATTCCTGCTCCGCTCAAACTGTAAATAAACCAGAGGGCTCGATCCCTGCTTCAATTAAACAATATGTATTAATGAAAACGAAGGGTTCTGTGCCGGCTACGAGCAAACAGTAAGTAGAATGGGGTCCCTTGACCATCCAATCTTCTCACCAACAAATCAAGAGTGTCCTACGACAGTTCCCTCGATATAATAAAGAGCTCAATGAAACAAGTTGTCACTGGAAAATCTCGGGTCCCTAGAGTCTAATCCTCCAAAGTGTTTCAAGCTCGAAAAAAGGTGGCAGAATTAACTATTATATCCTGCCTGACTTGACTTACAATAAATTGAGACTATAACTATCACCAAATCTTTTAAATACAGCCTGTACCGTAGCCCTACCATAGAGAATGATTACTCATGGCTGGTGGTAACCGTCTGTGGTATGCGGCGTTGAAGTTCCAATGGAAGATTCGAGATGGAGTTGAATCTTGATTCAGTCGAGTTGATCCTGGCAAGGTCGCCACTTGTGAAGGCTTACTCAGCCCTGTAACAACTTCAGACAGTATTACCAAGGCTGGCTCCTCCTCAGGAAAATTAATGAATAGAAAAAAAAATAATTCACAAAGATAAACACTATTATTTATTAAAGCAAACATAAAAAAGTGAAACATGAAAGGTATATCCTATATGAAAGAAAAATGAAAAATGAAATGAAAAAATGACATTTGAACTCAATGCTAATATATATAAATAGTGATAATGGGTGTCTGGTGGATATTGACACCGTCTTGTAGAAATCGTAGCCGTTGCTGATGATGTGGGGGGTCGCAGGTGTTGGTGACAACCCAACGGCTCGTTCTTCACAGAGTATAGCCGTGAACAATCAGTCCAGATGACAGGAAAGAAGGTTCTTTACAGCTGCAATGATGAGGGGTTATGTCCTGCGATGGCGTACATGTACACAGGTAAGTAGATACAACATGGGAAGTCTCTGGACATTAGTCCGTCTCCTTCAATTCTTCTCGTTGGTTGGCAGTTGACCCAATCCGTCTTTCCAAGCTGTAAAGAGAGACAGGTTACCCACTGCTTAAGAAATCACTCTCCATGATAAGTACAATACCTAAAAGACGTGGTGATTATTAAGACATTTAACATAAAGCAAGACTGAAAGGACTAAGTTTATTATTGGTCAAAAGTGAAGCTTTCAACCAATAAGTTCACTAGAATATGAGCAGGCGTGTACTTACAGTAGTGCTGGGAGCTGTGAGTCAAGTGATTACTGTTTGACTGGAGCCCCACACGTCTCCTTTCGGGGGGGGGAAAGGAGGAGGGGGATAGCGGGAGTTAGACTTACCCTACCTTAACAAGCAGCCTGCAGTCAAACTATTGTTACCATGTACTTGCTCGATACTCCTATCTGTTGAACTTTTCCCTCACAGGCATCCCTGTCTAAGGCCTCTACCCATTGCAATCTCCCTCCCCATACACCCATTAATCTGTATCCTCATTTTCACCTCCTTGTACAACGTATTTACCCACTCGATTATTTCCTCCCCAAAACCCTGTCTCCTAAGTATAACCTGCAAAGCTCCCCTTTCCACTCTATCATATGCTCCCTGCCAATCTAGAGCCAACAAAGCCGCCCCTCCACCCCCACCTTTAGCTTCCACAAAACTTCACAGTATCCCATGTCCTTGATAAATTAGACACATGTGCAACTCTTGGGTATCTTTATTGAGGAAACGTTTCGCCACACAGTGGCTTCATCAGTCCATACGTAGGAGAAACTTGAAGATCAGGAGGAGAATGAGGTAATCAGTCCCTCAACCTTGAGTCGATGTGTTCAGTCCATCAATCTTGATTAGAATACGGCATATGAGCGGAGAAGCAGCTTATAAACCGTATGGCAGGAGAGGTGCAGCAGTCATAGGTGGTGTCACATTGGTTCAATGTGGAAGTTGGTCGAGCCCAAGAATTAGGCAAGCGAAGAATTAACAACTATTAAGATCCCAAGAAGTTGCAGTGTCTGACAGGTTTGTAGATGAATGGTTCAGAGAACCGACATGTTGATAAATTAGACACATGTGCAACTCTTGGGTATCTTTATTGAGGAAACGTTTCGCCACACAGTGGCTTCATCAGTCCATACGTAGGAGAAACTTGAAAATCAGGAGGAGAATGAGGTAATCAGTCCCTCAACCTTGAGTCGATGTGTTCAGTCCATCAATCTTGAATAGAATACGGCATATTCTATGTGGTGTCACATTGAACAAATGTGACACCACCTATGACTGCTGCACCTCTCCTGCCATACGGTTTATAAGCTGCTTCTCCGCTCATATGCCGTATTCTATTCAAGAATGATGGACTGAACACGTCGACTCAAGGTTGAGGGACTTATTACCTCATTCTCCTCCTGATCTTCAAGTTTCTCCTACGTATGGACTGATGAAGCCACTGTGTGGCGAAACGTTTCCTCAATAAAGATACCCAAGAGTTGCACATGTGTCTAATTTATCAATATGTCGGTTCTCTGAACCATTCATCTACAAATCCCATGTCCTTCAATTATCGACCTTCCTGGCAACCCAAACTGAGGTTTTGACACCACCCTCCCCACAACACATTTGAACCTATTACCTAAAATTTTTGCAAAAACCTTATAGTCTGCACACATCAGCGATATGGCTTGGTACTCCCATAGGGTGGGCTGCCCCTTGCCCATCGGGACCAACACTACAACTGCTGTTACCTGCTTCTCCCCCAACTTACCCTTCTCCTTCATACGATCAAATAACCTAACTATAAATCCCCATATTAACGTCCAATGTTGTAAATAAAATTCTACTGGGAGACCGTCAATACCCGGAGCTTTCCCCTTCCTCATTCCCCTTAACGCATTCTCTATTTCCTCTGCCGTAATAGTCCCACCTAAAGCCTTTCTATCCCTATTTCCTAAATTACACGTCACATACATACACACCTTGTCTAATGCCACGTCACCCCCCCCCCCACTTGTCCAGTACTTCTCGTACCAAGCCTCCGCATATGCAGACATCCCCTTCGTGGTTCGTATCTCCTGCCCTGCTTTTTAATTCCCAACCGTCTCTGTTGAAGATTTTGGCCTTACCAGCTATGTGTAATTATAACTATATATAATGAACACTTAGCTGATAAATGACAGCAAATCGTCTACACAGCCGCCCCTGCAGACGAGGTCTAGAAGCTGTCGAAACCATCACAACATTGGGCTGTCAAGAGATACAATTTGTAAGTATAAATTACCCCTAGGGGGTGTTATGTCAGCATATTTCATTCGATGATGGCTGACGAAATACCTACTTGTTTGGACTCAAAAGTCCACACCTTACTGCCGATTATAGGTTGATTACAAACTCCTTGTGACTCAAGAATTGCGCAATCCCCCGATCTACAAGAAATTCGTAACATACCTTGCTCTTTGTAACGTGAGCTATGGTGTTCTCAACACCTTCGACAGGTATCGGTGACTTGATAGAAGCTGAAGTGTCCTTGGATGTCCACGTCTTCCATTGTCTAGGAAACGCACACTGGTACACTATGTTCCACAAGATTTGTCTTTATTGTTTACAATGTATCACAAGAGAAGCTGATCACACTTCTCTTATGTTTATTGTGTTTGAGACACTTTGTTCACACTAATGCACAGATCAGTGTTCTTTGTTGGTTATCCTGGCGTCAGTGTCACTCGTAGAAGAGTCAAAGTTAGTCTGGCTATGCCACACCGCCCCAAGCCGTCACTGCCCTAATACACACAAAAAAAAAAACGCTGACCTAGTACCTTGCATCCTTGTCACCTCCTCGATGAAGCAAAGCAGAATGTTTGTTTCTTGCTGTCTTAAGCATAGACAACAATGTACACTATCTTTACTATGGTAATAAAGTGGGAGCAGGATTTTCCTTAATTGTCCTGCTAAGTAAGAGATATACTGTCTCTTATAAAAATACACTTTGCAACACTGCTGCAAGGAGCAGAGGTCACTTGACTACGTGGCATAGCATCTGTGATCAATTACTCACTCTAGCAGTAAACAAGACGCTCGCCCCTTCTGAGAGGGCTTGGCCCCTCAGGGCTGAAAGGGGCTGAAGGGGCTGAAGGGGCTGAAGGGGGCTGATACCCCCGTCCTGGAGAAAATTTCTCCACACTGGGGGGTGGCGGCGGTTCGCTGCAGGTGAACTTTTCATCACTTAACATTAATTTAATTTTCTCACTCGCCACCACTGCTGCTTGTCTTTTCTGAACAGCTTTAGTCTGTGTGGTTTCTGGAGAATCACTAATTTTGTTTTCAACACTGTGTAATTCTAACGCCACTAGTTTATTTATTGTCTGCTTATTCACTACACCTTTGCTCAAAACATCAACTGTCCTGATGATTCCATTTGCATCAGGATATATGGTCACAATTTTTCCAAGTGGCCATTGGGACCTCGGACCATCATTGTCGATAATCACTATGTCACCAGGTCTTAAGGACTTATGATTTTCAGGAACACCAGCTCCATAGAAGTGTTCTCTCATTGAGGTGAGATAGTCTTCTCGCCAAATTTTCTCCCAACGTTCAATCACTTTATTAAGGTGTTTGAATTTACGTCTGAGTTGCTCAGGTTCCAAATAAGTAGGATCCTCTATGATTTCTTTATCATTCATTGGAGGAACAGGTTCGAGCCTTCTGCCATTGAGTAAATGAGATGGACTTAACACTTCTAAATTGTCCAGATCATCGGTAACATAAGTTAGAGGTCTGTTGACTCTATTTTCTATTTCAGTCACAACTGTACGGAATTCTTCTAAGTCGATTCTCTGACGATGAAGAGTCTTCCTTAAACAACGTTTTACAATGCCGATCATTCTTTCATAAAATCCGCCGTGCCATGGAGATTTAGGAGGAATGTATCTCCAGCGACAACTGCGTTGATTCAGCATCTGTTGTACTTCTGGTTGATCAAAGATCTTGCTTATATAAGCAGCACCAACAACAAAGTTCGTTGCATTATCTGAAATCATCAGTCTGGGACATGCCCTTCTGGCTGCAAACCTTCTGAATAATTTGATAAAGGTTTCAGCAGACATGTCAGTGGCTACTTCTAGATGTACTGCTCTAGTTGTAGCACAAGTGAACAAACAGATGTACACCTTGATGGGAACTTTGTCAACTGTTTTGGTTAAAATTATTGGTCCAGTGTAATCTACACCTGTCACCTCAAATGGAGTGACATGACAAACTCTTTCAGAGGGATATGGAGGTGGACCTGGATACTGACATACTCGCATATCGTAGTCACGACAAGTAGTACAGTCCTTGATTTGTTTTTTCACACTTTGTCGACCTTGAGGTATCCAGTAGGATTGTCGTATATGACAAAGTGTGTCAGCTACCCCACCATGTAGCACGTTACTGTGGGCGTTTTGCACAATCAGTTTTGTTAGCCAATGATTCTTGGGGATCAATATTGGATGTATGGCTTCTTTAGGTAGTGAAGAATTATGAATTCTTCCTCGACATCTTATAATCTTTTCTGAGTCGAGATAAAGTCCTAAAGAATTAATCATAACAGGTTTCTTTGGGGATTTATCTTGTGTTTCCAGAAATTTATATTCTGTAGAGAAAACATCTTTCTGTATTAGTTTCACCCAGTATTTAATGGGTTCAAGATATTCATAATCAGGTTTTATTTCTTTAATGAATTTAAAGACAAGAGCTGTAACTCTTAAGAGTTTACCCAAAGATGAGTATTTAGATCCATCATTGACTATTTCTGTTGTGTCTGCAGTATTTACACAACTTATTTCTGCTGTGTTCAAGCAGACTGTTTCTTCTGGCATAATGTGAGCTTTTTGCCGAGGCCAGTTATTTTCATTAGAGAGCCAGTTCGGTCCGTGGAGCCATAATTTATTATTCACAAATTTCATGAGTGGGACACCACGTGACAACATGTCAGCTGGATTCTCTTGGGTAGAGACGTGGAGAAAGAGATAATCTCTCTGCATCTCTTTTATTTCTGCTACTCTGTTCTGTACATAGACCAACTTACTCTTATTATTTCTTAACCACTGGAGAACTGCTTTATTATCACTCCAGATCACGGTTTTTTCAATAGTGAGATGATCAAGTACTTTGTTGAGATAGACAGCTAATTTTGTACCTACATAGAGTGCTGTGAGTTCCAATTGTGGTACTGTTCTGACCTTCAAGGGTGCTACCCTGGTCTTTGAAGTAATTAGTGTACTTCCTTCAGCATTACTCATGTAAGCTACAGCGCCATAACCTCTGGTTGACGCATCACAGAACACATGTAATGTGTAATTGTTTCCCTCTTGACCTATTTGTCTGGGAAATTTAATTTGATGAAGTTGTTTAAACTCCTTGGATATTTCATCCCATGCTTGACTCATTTCTAGAGGCAAGTTCTCATCCCATCCAATTTTGAGTTTCCATGCATCTTGCATAAGCATTTTACCCTTTATGGTAATTGGTGAGACGAGTCCTAGAGGATCAAAACATTGTGATACCTCTGACAGTAAACTACGTTTAGTGAGTGTACTGCATGATTTATTGTTTACCCTTTTGAGACTCAAAGTATCTTCCTGTGTGTTCCAATTAAGTCCCAGCATATTGTTGCAATCAGGAATTTCAGTTTCAGGGAAATCTTCTTTGATAAGTTCCCTTAATTGCTTTGAATTTGTATTCCACATCCTTAGAGGCATGTTTGCTTTCATCTCCTTGTTAGCTTCTCTGTATAAGGATTTCAAATCCTCCTCTTTATTCACAGTACCTTGAAGATTGTCCACATAGAAACTTTTCTTTAAGATTTCTTTGAAGGGACTTTCAGATTTCTTCAAATGTGTATTTAGAGTAGCTTCTAATAAGAATGGGGAGGATGTTGCACCAAATAATACTGATTTGAAACGATAAGTTTTCACAGGACTTTGAGGATCATGTGGATTTTCAGGCCACAAGAATCGAGTATAATCTCTATCTATTTCTTGTAGTCCTACTCTTAAGAAAGCCTTGGAAATATCAGCCGTGTAGGCATATGGGTTTGTGCGAAATTTCATAAGCACGTCTCCAAGCTTCTCAGTTAGTGAGGGTCCGGTCATCAGACAATCATTAAGACTTGCTACATCTTTATTTGCACGTGCGCTGCAATTATATACAACACGTAGTGGAGTGGTTTCAGAATCTTTCCTGACTCCATGGTGCGGGAGATAATGAGCGTTTGTCTTCAACTTATCTTCGACTATTTCCTCAATGAATTTATTGTCCAACTGTTCTTGTATGATATTATCATAGACAGTCAGTAGCTCTGGATTCTTCCTGAGCTCATGTATTTGTGCTTTCATCTGTCCGAAAGCCATGCGATAATTGCTAGGTAGATGTGGTGGATTTAATTTCCATGGTAACCTAACCCAATACTGTCCATCTTCATATTTGACAGTGTCCAAATATTGGTTATAAGTCTGAGACTCTTGTGGGCTTGGTTTATTTACATCAATACCTATCGCATCTAAATCCCACAACTTATCAACTGGTTCATTCATTTCTTCCAGTAATGATAATTTTTGCTGTAGTACATGATCAGCGGTTATTCTCATAACTAGTACATTTTCCACTGAATCAATATCAGCTTCTTTCCCACTTTGAGAGGGAATGGGACCACATATCATGTGGCCTCCTGCTGTTTTCAGCAAGTGAACATCATGTTTACTTACTATATTTTGCACAAAACAGTGATAATAATCACTTCCAATGATTAAATCAATTGGACTAATTGTGTCCGTCTGTATGTCAGGACAGGCTAACTTGACCTTAGCTGCTTTCAGTGCTGCAACTGTTTCTTTTAATTCCTGGATCTGCACAGACTTAGGCAAATCATCTACTACCACAGCTTCTACTGTCTTTTTCCTGTTTCCTAGACCAACAGTGATTCTGGCTAGGTCATATGTCTGTTTACCAGAATTGTGGAAAAAAACAGCTATATCTAACTGTATTTTGGCATAGGGTTGTTTATTCAGTTTCTGCAGCACTGTTCTTCTTATGAAGGACCTTTGTGAGCCTTGATCAAATAGTGTTAGCACATTGGTTTTGTGTGATTTATTAGATAACTCAACTCGAGCTATCGGGAGAGCAGTTGCTTTAAACTTATCTCTCACATTTAATGCTGTTGCTTGTTGACTTCCTGATTCTGTGGAAGTCTTCTGCTGTTCAGCAAAAGTATTTGGGCATAATGCTGTATGATGCATACCCTTGCATTTAAAACACTTCTTCAGTGAGCATTTACCTCCCTTGTGTTCACCTAAACACTTGATGCACCTTTTCAGCTGATGAACACGTAGTTTACGTGCCTCCATTGATGTGTATTGAATACAATACTGTGCCCAATGTGTTCCATCACAAAGTACACATTTTGGAGTACGTTTATGTGTGACAGTCTGTTTACTGTCTGTTGTATTCACAGCTTGATAAATGCCTATATGGGATTTCCCATTATGTGGTTTAGTGGGAGTAGTTATACTCTTTTTATACTGAGTTGAAGGTTTATTATCCACTGGATTTGTGGATTTTTCATCTTGTCTCGTTGCTTGCATGCATGAAACTATTGTTTGTAAATCATTGCTAATTTCTTCACAAGTGAAATAGCGTTTATTGAACATAATATTTAATCGTTCAATAGTTTGTGGTGACAACTTATCTTGTACAATACCACTGATAAACCAATCACATTGTCTTAAGTCATATTTAGCATCTCGAGATCTGAGACTATTGTCTAATGTAATTCTAAATGCCTGTAAGTCTGAAAAACAATGTTTGGGTGGCTTCAAGCTTGATATTAAGACTGCATGTCTAACTCTAGCCTCGTCAGCATCGAAGTAATTGTCTGCTAAGACACGTAAGGCTATTTGATAATTGCCTTTGACCACCGGAAATGACTTAATCAGTTCATAGGGTTCTCCCTTCACAAGACATTTAAGATAATTGAACTTAGCAATCTCATCTATGTCAGTTCGTGAATTTACTATGGATTGAAAACCACTAATGAATTCTTCATAATTATGACCTTGGAAAATAGGTAATGACAATGTAGGTAAGGTTGGTAATGGGACACTTGTTGTTGTTACAGGTGTAACAGGTGTTTGACCACTAGTTACAGTAGGTCTCTGTGACAGAGTTTTACGGCAGATAGCCTGTACTCCTGTCCACCTTAATTGTTGATCACTAAAAGTATCCAAAACATTTTTAATTTCATCCTCAGATGGATCTGATTCAAGAAATTTATTTTCATAATGTGTATAGTCTGAATTAATTATTTTCATGCGTTGTGTAAATAATTCAAACTTGACCTCAAGATCATCAAAATCTATGTTTGTATCTTGAGTTAATCCTATACAGACTGAAATTAGTTTTTCTAATTGTGTAATCTTAGTCTGTAAAGACTGAAACTGAGTTTTCAAACAAGCCATTTTAATGGTATACTGAAAATTCTAGCACCACACTTAGAGTGTTTAAAAAACACTGTACTGCTATAGAAAGCTGAGTTTTTGTTATGCTTAAGTCAGCAATAATCGAGTCAGACACTACTGACCCACTAAGCTTAACCTCAGGGTCAATGACCATGAAGGGTACAGGGTACATGTGTCTGGTGTTTATGGCTTGAGTTTGTTTGCTTTGTCAGCCTGACCATGATGATTAATCGTAAATAACGATGTTATACACTTCATTCACTATACACTATAAATGTCACTGTATAACTGTAAATCATGTGAATACTACTTACACATATATAAATTTCACTGTTAATATATTTGAAAGCTTACACTTTATATATAAGTTCCTTTAATATAACAGGTAGATCTATAAGAAACAAACTTTAACACAATCTTGTCTCTTAATTTCTGTCTATAAACATTATAAACACTGTGTATATATATACACTCAGACAAACAACATCACTTGGGTTGCTGTTGTCTTAATCAGCATTTCGAGATTGGAGCAGTTGATGGAGGGTGCAGGATACCATCCCCCGTCTTCTTGTTGGGTGAGTCACCCAGCTCCCGTTTTCTTTTGGGTGAACGCTGGGTGAGCGCCCGTTTTCTTTTGGCTGCCCATTCTCTGTGATTGAGTCTGGAGGGACCCATTTATACTGATTTATATTGTAAAACACTAGTTTTACAGCTTTTTTTCGAAGGACCTTGGCTCATAGGTTATTTGTACACTGTAGTACAACATATTTGGACCACAGTGTGGTCTTTATCGGTTCGAGCACGACCAAAATTCTGTTGAAGATTTTGGCCTTACCAGCTATGTGTAATTATAACTATATATAATGAACACTTAGCTGATAAATGACAGCAAATCGTCTACACAGCCGCCCCTGCAGACGAGGTCTAGAAGCTGTCGAAACCATCACAACATTGGGCTGTCAAGAGATACAATTTGTAAGTATAAATTACCCCTAGGGGGTGTTATGTCAGCATATTTCATTCGATGATGGCTGACGAAATACTTACTTGTTTGGACTCAAAAGTCCACACCTTACTGCCGATTATAGGTTGATTACAAACTCCTTGTGACTCATGAATTGCGCAATCCCCCGATCTACAAGAAATTCGTAACATACCTTGCTCTTTGTAATGTGAGCTATGGTGTTCTCAACACCTTCGACAGGTATCGGTGACTTGATAGAAGCTGAAGTGTCCTTGGATGTCCATGTCTTCCATTGTCTAGGAAACGCACACTGGTACACTATGTTCCACAAGATTTGTCTTTATTGTTTACAATGTATCACAAGAGAAGCTGATCACACTTCTCTTATGTTCATTGTGTTTGAGACACTTTGTTCACACTAACGCACAGATCAGTGTTCTTTGTTGGTTATCCTGGCGTCAGTGTCACTCGTAGAAGAGTCAAAGTTAGTCTGGCTATGCCACACCGCCCCAAGCCGTCACTGCCCTAATACACAAAAAAAAAACGCTGACCTAGTACCTTGCATCCTTGTCACCTCCTCGATGAAGCAAAGCAGAATGTTTGTTTCTTGCTGTCTTAAGCATAGACAACAATGTACACTATCTTTACTATGGTAATAAAGTGGGAGCAGGATTTTCCTTAATTGTCCTGCTAAGTAAGAGATGTACTGTCTCTTATAAAAATACACTTTGCAACACCGCTGCAAGGAGCAGAGGTCACTTGACTACGTGGCATAGCATCTGTAATCAATTACTCACTCTAGCAGTAAACAAGACGCTCGCCCCTTCTGAGAAGGCTTGGCCCCTCAGGGCTGAAAGGGGCTGAAGGGGCTGAAGGGGCTGAAGGGGGCTGATACCCCCCTCCTGGAGAAAATTTCTCCACAGTCTCCATTACTTCTAAACATGGGATAGCCGTCACCGCCTGCCTTTGCTTTTGATGCCGCAAAACACACGCACACGGCTTGTCGCCCCAAAGCACTTCTTCCACCCCTGCCTGCACCCTTACAGCTTGAAACCTTTCATTTTGCAACACCCTCAACCTTCCCTTTATTTCAGCTTTTCCATCCATAGGAAAATTATTCCCAACCACCCCCCGCCCATAGCAACCTCTTAACCTATCCTCTAAATAGTTAGCCAGTCCATATTTTAAATTATTAATACGTTTTCCTTCTCTCACATAAAACTTTCTAATCCTTTCCTTTGCAACACAATCCCACCATGTCACAATGTCATCCACTCCCTGTTCTTCCACACTAAGCTCCCTCCATAGGACTGAAAACCCCTCCAACCCCTCCTCATCACCTAACACACTTATATTTAGTTTCCAATAACTTATATATATGTTCGCAAGCATCCCTCACCCAACCTCCACCACCACTGCCCTATGATCTGACATTGTCGCCTCAACAGTACTGAAAAATTTCACATCCACTCCCTGAGAAAGGTATACTCTATCTAGTCTCGCAGCATATCCACTCCTAACAAACGTATATTCAGTCTCCCACACCGCCCCCCCCCCAAAGGCATCACGTAACCTAACATCCCTTAATAAATCCCAAAGAGCCACAGACATATATCCAGCCCCTTTTGGGTCAACATCAGCCACCCTGATTACACTATTCCAGTCCCCACCAACTACTGCCACCTCTGGCAGTGCACTTAAGAACATAAGAACGAAGGAACACTGCAGCAGGCCTACTGGCCCATGCGAGGCAGGTCCAAGTCTCCTACGGGCTTAAGCCAATGCACCCAACCTAGTCAGGTCAGGTCACCTTGACTTAAGGGAGGAACACGGCAACCGTCCTGGTAGCACAATCTAATCAGGTCCAACTCACACCCACCCACACCCACTTATGTATTTATCTAACTTATTTTTAAAGCTACACAACGTTCTGGCCTCTATAACTGTACTTGGGAGTTTGTTCCACTCATCCACAACTCTATTACCAAACCAGTACTTTCCTATATCCTTCCTGAATCTGAATTTTTCTAACTTAAAACCATTGCTGCGAGTCCTGTCTAGGCTAGATATTTCCAGCACACTATTTACATCCCCTTTATTTATTCCTGTCTTCCATTTATACACCTCAATCATATCCCCCCTAATTCTACGTCTTTCTAGAGAGTGAAGATTCAGGGCCCTTAGTCTATCCTCATAGGGAAGGTTTCTGATACATGGGATCAACTTTGTCATCCTCACACACAAAATCATTCTTTACCTGTATGTTATTTTCCGCCAGCGCATACACACTCACAAAAGATACACGCTTACCCATCCACCACCCATCCACACGCAACACCCTCCCTCCCCCTCCCCCCTCGCCTCTCTGCAAAACAAACGGGCTCGTCTCCCTTATTAAAATACCCACACCACCTTTTAGACGGGGAGATGGCAGGGTAACTACTCGAAATCCTGTCACCTCCAACACCCTACCCTCTTTAAAATTGTGTTCCTGCAGGAACACAACATCCACTCTAGATTTATTCAGGAAATTACGAAACCAATCTCTCTTCATACTGCTACATAACCCATTAACATTTACACCCATACACCTAAGACCTTTTAAAGTTTCCACCCCTGCTTCCTCTCATCACTCTTTACAACTCCAGAGCTTGAATTTATGTTTGACACCTTCAGAGTGCTCTCTTTCCCCCCCCCCCCTTCTTCTGGTGCCTCCTATCATGGCTACCACCACCTACACCACTACCTTCACACTCCACCTCAGTCTGTTTTCCAGGCCTTTGTACAGGCGTTAGGACGTCATCACAATCTAATGTAGCCGCCCTCTTTCTCGTGACAGTCACGTTACACATGTCTTGGTCAGGTGTTGCCTCTCGATGAACCTCCACCTCCACTTGAGAATGGTTTAGTGATTCTACGGACGACTCCAGTCCACCATCACGTCCCAAAATATCACGTCCCCGACTTTCTGGAAGCGACGACTCTCCAATGACACCTCACTCAGATGTAACGTCCCCCTCAGGCGGTGACGAAGTCTTCAAAACCTCAACCAATCCCTCCTCACTCTCAAGAACCTTCTCCTGTAATTGCTGCTCCTCCTTATCCACAGGAGGCGACAACTGATCAGGCAGCTGGGGGAGGGTCTCCAACTCACCACCAGTCCTGTGTGCCCAATCCACTATCTCGCTCCACAAGACACCACGCCCTCCGTCCGATGTTTGTTCCTCACCTGCCACCTTTGAAGCAGGGGCTGCGACGTCCACCACAAGTTCAGGCACACGTCTTCGCTTGTCACAAGTCGCCGCTATGTGATCATACTCACCACATAGGCGGCACGTACGTTGTTGCCCTGGATACATAACCATAACCTGCATCCTGAATTCTTGTAGATACACGTAGGACGGTATTGGGTGCCTCAAAGTGATTTTGAGGTTGAAAGTACCCTCTGGCAGACCAGCATAGGCGTCTGCCAACCGCGTACCATGCTGAGCATAATGCACTGTTACATACATCTCAAAAACTTTCCTGATATCCGCCTCGTCCGCCTCAAAGGGAACGTTGCGTAACTTGATCCACGTATAATGCCGTGAAACATTTATCATTCTCACACTGACAGCTGGTGTGACGTTAAGACTCACGTCCTGAAACCGAGTGACAAACGATTCATAAACCGTTGCCGTTAGCAATTTGACGAAAATTCTTTGGCCTCCATTTAATGCTACTCCATACAAGTCACCATCTTGTATGCCATACGTATCCCGGATGATCTTTGGCAATAAGACTTGAGCAGATCTAGGCGTTATCGTTCCTCGAAGTAGCTCTATGCCTACAGTATTTATCTGGCGTCTCAGACTAACCACCATCTTGACAATCGCAGTGCACCTATATTGTTAGCAGAGGCGCAACAGCACCACTTCACACCACTGCAGCCAGGTAGCTGACAAAGAAGCTCGCCTAAAAAGAGCAGAGGGGTGCAGAGCACAACCACAGTCTACCGTGGTCAGGCAGCGAATGTTGCGAGTATATTCATTACCCAGAGATAAATTAGGTCTAATAATAACGATCCCAAATGGGTTAACAGGAGGCTAAAGCATTTATTAGGGGAGAAAAGGGGAATTTATAGGCACATCAGAAGAGGAGCGGTGAACCTTACTGAAAAACATGTTCAGCTTAAAAGAGAAGTAAATAAGGGGATTAGAAAGGCTAAACGTGACTATGAAATTAGAGTTGCTAATGAATCAAAGACTAATCCAAAGGGGTTCTTTCAAGTGTATAGGACGAATATGAAGGAAAAAGTAGGACCTCTGAAAATTGGGAATGGACAGCTGACAGATAACGAACTGGAAATGTGTTCCTTATTTAATGACTATTTGTTGTCAGGTTTTACACAGGAAGATGTAAATGAGATTCCAGTAATTAACAAATATTTAGTTCCTGATGAATTTAAAATTAACTAATATTACTGTCACGAGGGACATGGTTATTAAACAGACAAACTGAAGCAAAATAAGTCCACGAGACCCGATGAGCTGTTTTCCAGGGTACTTAAGGAATGCAAGATGGAGCTTAGTCAGCCATTAACGAGTGTGTTTAATGAGTTCATCCTTACCGGTGTTGTGACAGAGTTGTGGAAGATGGCTAATGTGGTTCCTCTGTTCAAATCAGGGGATAAGTCCACTCCTTCAAGTTACCGTCCAATAAGCCTGACATCTACAGTGGGCAAGTTATTAGAATCAATTATAGCTGACATTATTAGAAGTCACCTTGAAGAGCATAGCTTGATAAATGAATCTCAGCATGGATTCACGAGAGGTCGTTCCTGCCTGACAAATTTACTGACGTTCTTCAATAGAACATTTGGGGCAGTTGACAGTGATAAAGAATAGGATATTGTTTATTTAGATTTTAGTCAAGCATTCGATAGAGTACCTCACAAGAGACTCTTAAGAAAAGTGGCAGCTCATGGTATAGGAGGTAAAGTTCTAGCATGGATAGAGACATGGCTTACCAATAGAAAGCAGAGAGTTATCATTAATGGAGTGAAATCTGAATGGGGATTAGTCACTAGTGGCGTTCCACGAGGATCAATTTTAGGCCCTTTCTTGTTCATTATTTACACTAATGACCTTGATGAAGGGATTACGAGTGACATGAGTAAATTTGCTGATGATACAAAGATAGGCCGTATAATTCACTCTGAGAAGGATAGCAATGAACTCCAGGAGGATTTGGACAAATTAATGTCTTGGTCTGAAAAATGGCAGATGAAGTTCAATGTGGATAAGTGTAAAGTACTAGTCCTTGGTAATGAAAATAACCCTCGAAGCTATAATCTAGGTGAAATAGAGCTTGATCACACAGTATGTGAAAAAGACTTTGGAGCCATGGTAAGCAGAAATCTAAAGACAAGACAACAGTGCCTTAGTGTGTGCAACAAGACTAACAGATTACTAGGATTTATCTCAAGAAGTATAAGTAACCAAAGTCCAAAAGTTATTTTACAGCTCTATACAGCACTAGTGAGGCCTCATTTAGATTATTCTGCTCAGTTTTGGTCCCCTTACTACAGGATGGATATGGACACATTAGAGAACATACAGAGAAGAATGACTAAAATGATTTACTGTGTAAGGAATCTCCCGTATGAAGATAGACTTAAAGCCTTAATCTCTGGAGAGACATAGAATGAGGGAAGATATCACTGAAGTGTATAAGTGGATGATGGGCATAAACAAAGGAGATATTGGTAAAGTACTGAGGATGTCGAACCAGGTAAGAACCAGAAATAATGGATTTAAGTTGGATAAATTTAGATTTAGAAAGAACTTAGGTAAGTACTGGTTTTCTAACAGAGTTTTACATGCGTGGAACAATCTTCCCAGTTGGGTGATAGAGGCTAGGACTTGGGGTAGCTTGAAGAAGAGATTAACTAATATTACTGTCCCCCGTGACAGTAATATTAGTTAATTTGAATTCATCAGTAACTAAATAATTGTTAATTACTGGAATCTCATTTGCATCTTCCTGTTTAAGAACTGACAAAAAATAGTCATTAAATAAGGAACACATTTCCAATTCGTTATCCGTCAGCTGACCATTCCCAATTTTCAGGGGTCCTACTTTTTCCTTCACCTTCGTCCTATACACTTGAAAGAACCCCTTTGGATTAGTCTTTGATTCATTAGCAACTCTAATTTCATAGTCACGTTTCGCATTTCTAATTCCCAGTTTTTTACTTCTCTTTTAAGCTGAACATATTGGTCAGTAAGGTTAACCTCTCTTCTTCTGATGCGCCTATAAATTCCCCTTTTCTCCCCTAATAGATGTTTTAGCCTCCTGTTAACCCATTTTGGATCGTTATTAGACCTAATTTCTCTCTGGGTAATGTATATACTCTGAGGACTGTGTATATTATTAAGAAAAAATCATAAAAGCAGATCCCTTCATAATCATAAGTACGATCATCGTCAATAAAATCATTAGCTAGATAACCCCAATCAGGGAACTTCAGGAGGATTGAGACAAATTCAATCCCTGTTCAGAAAAATGGCAGATGCAGTTTAATGTAGATAAATGCAAGGTTCAGAAGCTCGGGAGTGTCCACAACCGTAGCATTTATATGTTAAATAATGTAGAACTTAGCCATACAGATTGCGAAAAGGAATTGGGGGTTATAAGAACATAAGAACATAAGAAAGGAGGAACAGTGCAGCAGGCCTGTTGGCCCATACTAGGCAGGTCCTTTATAATCCATCCCACTAAAAAAACATTTGCCCAACCGAACCCAATTTTCAATGCCACCCAAGAAATAAGCTCTGATAACTATCCACTTTCATATGCAAGTCCCAGTCAAATCCAACCCCTCTCACTCATGTATTTATCCAACCTATATTTGAAACTACTCAAGGTTTTAGCCTCAATAACCCAACTAGGTATACTGTTCCACTCATCAGCTACCCTATTTCCAAAACCAATATTTTCCTATATCCTTTCTAAATCTAAACTTGTCCAATTTGAATCCATTACTGCCGGTTCTCTCTTGGAGAGATATCCTCAAGACCTTATCTATATCACCTTTATTAATACTCATCTTGTGATGAATGGTTTTGAAAACCGACAAGTTGAAGATTGAGACACTTATGCAACATACGGGAATCTTTATTTAAGAAACGTTTCGCCACATCTTGAACCTCATTGTGCCGTGTTTCCAGGTGTGTAACAGCGCCATAGTGGGTTTTGTGTTCCCCATAAGCCTTTACCTTGAATCTGGAAGGTGATTTCTGCTGGCTTACCTGCTCCTTGGAGGGACGGTGTGTCTTTCTGTTGTTCACATTGATCCATTCTTCCGTATTCGCTGGCTGCATGGTTAGGCTTGTCAGATCAGGAGACTCTTCCTCTGATGACACGGAGTGGTCTCGCAACTTCTTCGCTAGGATTGCGCCCCGCATTTCTAAATCAGAGTCGTCCATTTCTAAATCCGAGTCGTGTACCTGGAACATCGTGACCTCTTCCTTCGGCAGAAGCCATGTGTCTGTTCACGTACGTCTGACTTCTGTGTACTGGATGACCTGCCATCACCCAGGTTACAGCATAGGATGTTGTAGGTTTGCCGGGGGTGTCGTTCATTTCTTCTTTCTTCTGTATTCTTTCTTGGGGCCCTCCGGTTGGAGGGTGGCTTCTTCTTCTGTCTTGCGGTGACTCCCTAAGTGGGAAGTGTCTTCTCGTTTAGCATCTTCTGCAGCATAGGAGGGTGGAGGCAGCAATTACAGGGTTCGTTTTGGAGCCACACCCCAGCTTTAGCAGGCAGCAAAGTGCTGGGGAAACTTGTCTTCACGATGATTGTTCATTGACAGTCCTGCTAGGTGAGGGTACCGTCTTCGGCAGCCCCATTCTGGAGAGTCCTGAATTTCTTCCTTGTGGTGTAGTCGATTGCTACAAAGCGGTGACATTTTGAGAGTAGGTTGATCACGGATTCAATGGTGAATGATCGAGTTGAGTCGCAGGTGAACTTCACTGTCCCATTGTAGAGGCGTTGAATAATTTCTGGAGTGTACATTGCGTTCTCATTCTGGTTGGTTGTGTAGAAGTATACATAAGGAGTGGCGGTAGTACGTAGGGATGCATCACAAGGCTCTTTGTTTTAACCTTCTTGGCTGGTGGCTGAGACGATTTAGGTGAGGCGTCTGATTGGTCCATTGTGACGGAGGTGGAAGCAGGTGCTGGTGGACTCTCATTGGTGGAATCGGCCGGCGTCTCAGTTGTCTTTGATTAGTCCATCTCTGTGTCGGGAGGAGGTTGTGGTAGCGCTGGAGCAGCGAAAATGTTGGCGACATTTGCAATGGATTTTATGATTTCTGTGGAAGCTGGAGATGCAGGGAATGTGAAACGAGGCATGTTGTTGAGGTTGAAGAGTTCGTTGATGGTGGTGTTGAAGGAACCAGGTTTAGCTACATTCTGCACATGAGCATACATGATGCAGTAAAGAATCTTGGTGGAGTCGCCAGCAAGAGCTGGCGAAGAAGTGGTAGATGCAGCTTGCGTGGCTTGAAGAATCTTGGTAGTACCTGCTTGAAGCTTGGTAATAGCATGTTATGTAGTCGCTTGTGCAGTGATTTTGTTGTTGTTGTTGGAGTTGTTTCTTAAGTATATCTCGTCAGGTTGGGCACTTGGCAGCAAGAGTATGGTGATCATTCTTGCAGTTCAAGCATTTAGGTGGCCTTCTTGGCCGCAGATGGAGCAGAACTTCTTATTCTTGGCAGGGCAGTCTTTGGTGGTATGTAGGTATGAGTAACAGTTGGAACACTGTGGAATTTGATGGAACTTTTCTGCTTCGATGAAGGCTGAATTGTTGTGGAAGTAGTGAATAGCCAGTCCCTCAGCGAGAGCTCTGGCTACCATGTTGACGTCACTGAAGGTGACCATCAGCATGGAGGAGGCATTGGGTATTTTGGTAATGAATTCGACTTTGGCCCAAGGGTTCTGTGCTTCAATTGACGACTTGATTTCTTCGGTAACCTGGGCAGTGATGAGCCTATTGTGTAGATTGTACTAATGCCTTTATGAACCTCCTCGGCAGATTGTTCCACGCATCGACAACTCTGACGACCACTTCTTACCTACGTTCTTTCTAAACCTAAGCTTCTCTAATTTAAGATTATTATTTCTTCTTCGACGTTCTCTTTGTTTTGTTTATATCGCCTTTGTTTATGCCCATCATTCACTTATAAACTTCAATGATATATTCCCTCATTCTACGTCTCTTAAGAGAGTGAAGATTCAAGGTTTTCATTCTGTCTTCAATATGGAATATTTCTTATGTAATGGATTAATTTTGTTATTTTTCTCTTAATGTTCCTTAATGAATTGATATCCATTTCAGTATGGCGACCCAAAGTGAACTGTGTAATGATGTACAGAGCTACAAAATTACTTTTGAACTCCTGTTACTTACACTTTTTTATATAAATCACGTAATCTGTTAGCTTTATTGTTCACAGTTAGGCAGTGTTGTCTTAGCTCCAATTCTCTGCTTACCATGACTCCCAAGTCTTTATGAATAGGTTCTACGTCATTTAGTTTATAACTTTGAGGTTTATTTTCGTTCCCATGGACTAGGACTTTACACTTGTCCACATTGAATTGCATCTGCATTTTTCAGACCACGACTTTAATTTGTCTAAGCCCTGCTGAAGTTCATTGTTGTCTTCTTCAGAATCTATTATTCTGCCTATTTTTTGAGTTATCAGCAAATTTACTCGTCACTCGTTCTACAGAGTAGAGGTTAAGAACTTCAATCGTTCCTAGTAATTTATATTTTATCGTAGTTATGCGTGCCGTGAAGGTTCTCTTTACATTTTCTAGGTCAGCAATTTCACCTGCAGCAACATTCCAGCTTAGATAGAACAAGCAACCTGAAGAGTGTCATCATGGGCTTGGCATTCCTAGTTTTGAAGGTTCTCATTATCCATCCTGTTATTTTTTTTTTAGCTGATGTGATTGACACACTGTTATGATCTTTGTAGGTGAGATCCTCAGACATGATCACTCCCAGGACTTTTACATTAGTTTCTCGCTCTTTTTTGTGATTGGAATTTGTTTCATAATCCGATATAGTTTTAATTTCCTCAAGTTTAACATATCGGAGTAATTGAAATTTCTCATCATTGAACTTCATATTGTTTTCTGCGGCCCATTTAAAGATATTGTTGATGCCCGCCTGGAGTTTTGTGGTGTCTTCAACGGAGGACACTGTCATGCAAATTCGGGTGTCATCTGCAAAGGAAGCCATGGTGCTGTGACTTACATCCCTTTCTATGTCAGATATGAGGATGAGGAACAGTATGGGAGCGAGTACTGTGCATTGTGGAACAGAGCTTTTCACAGTAGCCGCCTCAGACTTTACTCTGTTTACAACTACTCTCTGTGTTCTATTTGTTAGGAAATTATAGATCCATCTACCAACTTTTCCTGTTATTTCTTTAACACTCATTTTGTGCACTATTACACTATGGTCACACTTGTCAATGCAGAAATTTTTTAGTTGGGAATTAGAAGTAGGTGCCAGGTTTCGAATAATACTATCGAGAGGGTTGATGATGGTTCGAACATTTAGAAAAGATGTAACAAAATAGGATGACATGGAGGACGTATAAATCTATAGTGGACGAAGGAGTTGTTGGGGTCTTCCTAGAAACATATGAAGATCAAGCTGGAGTGTGCACGCATGTTATATTTGACTGAGAGGAGACAAGTTTTCTATGACTTCGCGTGCTGTTGGAGTGTGAGCGAAGTAACATTCACGAAGGGAATTAAATAACCGGACTTGAGTTCCGGAGATGAAAAATAGTGCTTGAACTCTGATGGAATGGATATTACAGTTTGGAGAGGCATTTGTGCTGTATTATTGGCTAGCTTCTGTCAAAGCAGTTATAGAGGGAGTAATGATGAAAGTTTCTTTTTTTTTCAGGTCGTTCTATCTCGCTGGAAGACGGTCGTGTTAAAAAATTACTGGCGAAATTGTTTAAACCTCTGACTTTAATATAACATTTTTATTTCTTACTTTTTAGCATTATTTTTGTGTTTATCTAGAGTTTTAGACTTATATTAATAAATCTTGTAAGGCAGTCTGTATTCCGCTACTTCTCTTCCTGCTACAACAACCTTCCCTCCAACACAACACTGCTACCTTCACCATACTTCCCGCTTTACAATTATTGTCTTCTACACCACAGTTCCTGCAACAATAACATTCACTTCTACACCAAACATCCAGCATCACCATGCTACCCGCTGCCATAACATTCATAAGAACATAAGAAAGGAGGAACACTGCAGCAGGCCTGTTGGCCCATACTAGGCAGGTCCTTTACAATTCATCCCACTAACAAAACATTTGCCCAACCCAATTTTCAATGCCACCCAAGAAACAAGCTCCGATGTGCAAGTCCCTCTCAAATCCAACCCCTCCCACTCATGTACTTATCCAACCTAAATTTGAAACTACCCAAAGTCCTAGCCTCAATAACCCAACTAGGTAGACTGTTCCACTCATCAACTACCCTATTTCCAAACCAATACTTTCCTATGTCCTTTCTAAATCTAAACTTATCTAATTTAAATCCATTACTGCGGGTTCTCTCTTGGAGAGATATCCTCAAGACCTTGTTAATATCCCCTTTATTAATACCTATCTTCCACTTATACACTTCGATCAGGTCTCCCCTCATTCTTCGTCTAACAAGTGAATGTAACTTAAGAGTCTTCAATCTTTCTTCATAAGGAAGATTTCTAATGCTATGTATTAATTTAGTCATCCTACGCTGAATGTTTTCTAACGAATTTATGTCCATTCTGTAATATGGAGACCAGAATTGAGCTGCATAATCTAGGTGAGGCCTTACTAATGATGTATAAAGCTGCAGTATGACCTCTGGACTTCTGTTGCTTACACTTCTTGATATAAATCCCAGTAATCTATTTGCCTTATTACGTACGCTTAGGCATTGCTGTCTTGGTTTAAGGTTGCTGCTTACCATAACCCCCAAGTCCTTTTCGCAATCTGTATGGCTAAGTTCTACATTATTTAACTTATAAGTGCTAGGGTTATGGACACTCCCGAGCTTCAGAACCTTGCATTTATCTACACTGAACTGCATCTGCCACTTTTCTGACCAGGAGTAGAGTTTGTCTAAATCCTCCTGAAGTTCCCTAACATCTACGTTTGAATCAATTATCCTACCTATCTTCGTGTCATCGGCGAATTTGCTCATATCACTAGTAATTCCTTCATCAAGATCATTGATATATATTATAAACAACAACGGGCCCAAGACTGATCCCTGTGGAACGCCACTTGTTACTGATCCCCACTCGGATTTAACCCCATTTATGGACACTCTCTGCTTCCTGTCTGTGAGCCATGATTCGATCCACGAGAGCACCCTTCCCCCAATGCCATGAGCTGCTACTTTCTTCAACAGTCTTTGGTGCGGAACTCTATCAAATGCCTTACTAAAATCTAAGTAAGCAATATCAAATTCTTTATCGTGGTCAACAGCCTCAAAAGCTTTACTGAAGAAAGTTAATAAATTAGTTAGACAAGACCGGCCTCATGTGAATCCATGCTGAGTATCATTAATCAAGCTATGCTTATCGAGATGGCTTCTTTTAATCTCAGCTATAATTGACTCTAGTAATTTGCCTACAATTGAGGTCAGGCTTATTGGGCGGTAATTTGACGGTAACGACTTGTCCCCTGTTTTAAAAATAGGAATTACATTAGCCATCTTCCACATATCAGACACTACACCTGTTTGAAGAGATAAATTAAAAATATTAGCTAATGGTTCACAGACTTCCATTTTGCATTCCTTTAGAACCTTTGAAAAAACCTCATCAGGACCCGGTGACTTATTTTGCTTCAGTCGGTCTGTCTGCTTCACAACTATTTCACTAGTGACTGTGATGTTACATAATTTATCTTCTTCTGGCCCACTATAAAAATTAATTACCGGAATATTATTAGTGTCTTCCTGTGTAAAAACCGAGAGAAAATAATTATTTAAAATCGAGCACATTTCATTCTCTTTGTCAGTAAGATGCCCATAGTTATTTTTAAGGGGACCTATCTTATCTCTGACTTTTGTTCTATATACCTGGAAAAAACTTTTTGGGTTAGTTTTAGAATCCCTAGCAACTTTAATTTCATAGTCCCTTTTAGCTTTTCTTATCCCCTTTTTAATGTCCCTCTTAATGTCAATATACTGATTCATAAGATGACCCTCGCGTCTTTTGATACGCCTATAAATTCCTTTCTCATGCCCTAGTAGATATTTCAGCCTATTATTCATCCATTTTGGGTCATTTCTATTTGATCTAATTTCTTTATAAGGGATAAACGTTCTTTGAGCAGCATGTATTGTGTTCAGAAAACTGTCATATTGATAGCTCTCTTCGTTACCCCAGTCAACAGATGATAAGTGTTCTCTAAGCCCATCGTAATCTGCTAAGCGAAAATCTGGGACTGTTACTGAGTTATCCCTACTATCATACTTCCATTCAATTCTAAATGGTTCCATTCAATTCTACACCAAACATCCAGCATCACCATACTACCCGCTGCCATAACATTCACTTCTATAGCAAACATCCAGCAACACCATACTTTTTGCTGCCATAACATTCACTTCTACAGCAAACATCCAGCATCACCATACTACCCGCTGCCATAACACTCACTTCTACTCCAAACATCCAGCATCACCATACTTCCCGCTGCCATAACATTCACTTCTACACCAAACATCCAGCAACACCATACTTCCCGCTGCCATAACATTTACTTGTACACCAAAATCCAGCATCACCATACTTCCCGCTGCCATAACATTCACTTCTACACCAAACATCCAGCATCACCATACTTCCCCCTACCATAACATTCACTTCTACACCACACATGTACCATCAACACACTTCCTTTTACCATAACTTTCCCTTCTACACTTTGCTTTAACCTTCAACACACTTCCTGCTACCATAACCTACCATTCTGCTCCACTCTTTCAAAATCATCACACACTCTGCGACCATAACCATCTCTCCAGCACCACGATGCTACTTTCCAGCGGCGATTCAGAGCGAACAAAATTTCTGAATATTTTTGGTTTGTGCTACGGACTCTCTTCACGAGCCACGGCCCCATTAAAAAATCCTTACTCTATTCAACACATGCTCTGAAATTTTATAATATAATTTTGATGCTGTCCTAAAGAGAGACCTTGGTGATTTATTTAAATAGAAGGGGAAGAAGAGAGACACGTCGAAAAACTCCAGGGGAAGACTGGAGGGTGAGAGCTGAAGATCGATGAGGAGAGAGAGAGAGAGAGAGAGAGAGAGAGAGAGAGAGAGAGAGAGAGAGAGAGATGGATGGTGGGGGAAAGGGACAGCGAGAAGTGAGTTACTACAAAACAAGACGGGAAGCAAGCATCAACTACACTCTGACTTCCCTTCTTCAGAACATCACTTTATCTTAGATAATTTATTCTGAGGATGACTCGAGTCTGGAACATGTTCTTACAGCACAACGGCATTAACGAAATAAGTCAGTTGATAAAATTAAATCACTGGCCCGCAGATGATTTCAACTTTATCCTATTCACTGTATATCTTTTAATAACAAAAAGTTTTTTAAATGAGTTGATGTAGGTAAGAGCTCTTAAATCATAAACAAAGTTAGGACCCTAAATCTAACCTTGTGGAACCCTGTGTAACAGAGAGAGAGAGAGAGAGAGAGAGAGAGAGAGAGAGAGAGAGAGAGAGAGAGAGAGAGAGAGAGAGAGAACCAAAAACTTGGGATTTTTTGTCATGTGTGTAAATAATTGTTGTGGCTGACCAAATTGTTAAAATGAGATTGTTAAATAGATCACAGTAAGTAACTTTAGAATGCCAGGGATGAATGATAATGGAAGGAAAGGCGTTTAATAAATATACGAGAAATGATGATGAACACAATGGCAGCAGTTTGCTAGACATTTTCTTAGTGGATAAATACTGGTTAAGTAGACTTCTGGACGTACATGTTTTTGGATGAATTATTGACGTCAGATCATTAATTTATTTGTATTTAAAGTATGAGAATAATATCAATAAGTATGAGAGAAAAATGAAGTTAGTGAACTAGACAAGAAACTAGTGAACTAGTGAAAGTAAGGTGGATCAGAAAGGGAACAGGAAATGTGAAAGGAGGTGCAAGAAGAAATACATTGATTTATAAATGCAATACCAGAGTTTGTGAGAGCAGGAAAGGTTGCTGTTATAGGAAGGAAAGTGATGGTTAGAAATGAACTGATTTGTGAATCATGTGGTCACTCATGCATTGAGAATAAAAAAAATGAGAAAACGAGATTTTTTACAATGTAAGTTGAAATACAGAAGATAGCATGTATGGAGGCAGTAAAGGAGAAGTGCTTAATAGAAAATGGAAAAATATTTGTCAGAAATTTGGGTGAGAATATGGTGCACTACTGGAGTGATTAATAAAGCGAGAATTCTTTGAGAACAAATAGACTTTATATTCAAGAACGAATGTGTAGGGAAGACGTTAGCTGGGAAAGTGGAGGCAGAGGAAAGAAGCAGTGAATGTTTTGAAGAGTTGACTTATCTTGATAGTGAAAAGATGGACATAAATTCTTGCACTGGACACTTAGGAAAAAGATCTGGAAGGAGTCAGAAGAGCCAGAAACTAGTGTTTGGGAAGTGTGTCTAGGTTCCTACAGATTGGCAGAGAGCATGAATAGTTCCTTCGGATAAGGAAAAAAGGGATCTGTTGAGAAATGGTTTACCAGTTAAGGTTAAAGATTAAATATAGGGAGTAATTAGCTGATAAGACAGCTCATTGCCTGCACAGTCACCCCTGCAGGCGAGGTCTTGAGAAGCTGTCAAAGTCACTTCTCAACGGGCTGTAAAAGATTATATTATGTATGATAATAAATTACCCCTAGTGGGTGTTATGTCAGCATATTTCATTCACGGATGGCTGACGGCACTTACTTGTGTGGACTCAAAGGTCCACTTATCACCGGGGTTTATGATAATTGACTAACTCGTAACTTAGACTCAACTGTGCAGTCAATAGTAGTACATCACGAGTTAAAACACATACCTGGGTATATGTATCTGACCCGTAGTTATGCCCGGATATTCGATGAGTTGATTGAAGAATAGTGTTCTTTGAAGAATGTCGCACTACACTCTGTTGGATCGCAACACTCGTTGTTACACTGTTCATCAATAATTATTCACACAATATCACTAAAGAAGCTGATCACACTTCTCTGTAAGTGTTTATTGTGTTTTGTAAGACACTTCGTTGGTTATCCTGGCGTCAGTGTGACTCCCAGTAGGGTCAAAAGTAATCTGACCTCACAGCGTCCTACTCCGCTGCAGTGCCCCTCGAACATAAAGGAAAAGGTGACCTAGTACTTTTTGCTTCCTTGCCAAATTTCCTCCATGAAGCAAAGCAAAATGCTTGATTCTTGCTGTCTTAAGCATAGACAACAATGTACACTATCTTTACCATGGTAACAAAGTGAGAGCAGGATTTTCCTTAATTGTCCTGCAACACTGGACTCTTGCAAGGAGCGGCAGTCGCTTGACCACGTCACATACTCGTATTGCATCTGGGATCAATTACTTGCTGTAGCAGTAAACAAGATGCTTGCCCCTTCTGAGAGGGCTGGGCCCCTCAGGGCTGAAAGGGTCTGAAAGGGGCTGATACCCCCCTCCTGGAAAAAATTTCTCCACACTGGGGGACGGCAGAGGTTCGCTGCAGTTGAACTATTCATCACTTAACATTAATTTGATGTTCTCACTCGCCACCACTGCTGCTTGTCTTTTCTGAATAGCTTTAGTCTGTGTGGTTTCTGGAGAATCGTTAATTTTATTTTCAACGCTGTGTAATTCTAACGGCACTAGTTTATTTATTGTCCACTTATTCACTACACCTTTGCCATTCATCTCTCAGCCTTTGAGTAGAGAGGACGTGTGCTACTGCTGCCCCCTATAGTTGACCGGTGGCAGTTTTATTTTCTCAGCATGGAGCTGGTGGGTAGATGCCGCGTCAATACTGTGTGTATTGAACTGACCCATGGGGCCGTGCTTGGACCATCGATGGCGTTACTATTGCCTGCGATAATCCGTGATACCTATGGTATTGCCAACGAGGACTTGTGCGGTGTGGCAATGAATGGCGTGTCGAGGATCTTTGTGAAGTTCTGCTCAGCTCATGTTTACGAGGCAGTGGTTGACAAGTTCCAGGAGGTTAATCTAGTGGTTAACCATGCAATGTCAGTGAAGCTACATGACATCTCCCGCTATTACAAACGGGTAAAGGTCAGAAAGGTGCCCTTTGAGGCTGATGTGTCTGACATTCGAGCTGCACTGGGTAATTATGGCACCATACACATGGCTACAGCAGGGAGGTGGTCTGATGGGCCATATGCAGGGATACCAGAGGGAACGTTTTCTGTAATGTTGACATTACGACACCTAATCCCTTCTTATGTGATCTTGCAAGACTTCAGGACTCAGGTATTGGTGTCATATGCAGGGCAATGCCGCACTTGTAGATTGTGCAGTGCATATGACCATATGGCGGTACAGTGTGAACGACGACGAGGTGCCAAAGTTGGGCAACAAAGCACGGACATCTGGGAGAAAGGTGCAGGGCAAGATGTGCCTGGTGCACCGGTGCTACCGTCAGGATTGTCTTGGAGTGAAGAGGTTGAGAGGTCTACGGAGACAGCGTGTGTCACACTCCCGGAAGTGTCTCCTTCTTTGGAGGCGGAACCAGTAGTGGGCCCGGCTCTGCAAGATGTGCATAACGATGTCGAGGAATCCATTGCCTCCGTGCTGGATGAATTATTTACAGAGAGGAGCATGAGTCCTATGACGGACCCACCCCTAGACCTGGGACCTGCTGTGAAGGTGAACATTGAACACTAAGAGCGGCTGGCCGTGGGCGTCCCTGACGCCTTGCTGAAACATACGGTGGAGGTGGAAATCCACCAAGACTGCACTGTGGATGACGACATGAAGGTGGAAAGTGTAACGCGGAAGCGTTCTGTAGCACTTTCAGACTCAGAAGAAGTGCTAACGCCAGCTCTGCGATCCAGAAAAAAACCTGGGTGGATGCAGCACAGAGAGGGCCCTGTGGACCTAAACCTCAAGGGTTGGTCAAGAGTGCTTCAAAAGGGGGCGGGGTGAAGAAGGTGGAAATAAAAGATCGGGTGAGAAACATTCAGTATAGAGAGGAAAGCCCCCACTGACCAGTTTAATTGCCTGACAATAAATATTAATGGTTTGAGGACTGTGCAAAAGCGTGTATGGTTCCAAGAATTATTGGTGAGCAATAATGTTGACGTTGTGGTCGTACAGGAACACAATCATAAATTAGGCAGTGAGTTGCAGATAGATGGGTATGATATGTATGTGGAGAATGCTATACGGTTGAAAGGTGGCATTGCCATTATGATCAGGGAGACTAGCCCGTTTGTTGGGAGACATTGCGAGGGTGGGGAGGGGAGGGTAATAAGGGTGGAAGGTCTATGGGGCAGTGAGAGGGTAGCTTTTGTGTGTGTGTATGGACCTTCAGAGAATGATGGGCGTGTAAAAACTAACTTTTTGAAGGAGGTATTGATTTAATATTTGCGGCCACTCCCTGAAGTGGCAGTCATAGGAGGGGATTGGAATTGCGTGATCCGGCGTAGGGATGTTGAACCCCAGGGAAGTGGACACTTTTCTGGGGTATTAGAAGATTTGTTTATTGTGGTGGGATTAATGGACGTGGCGGGTGGGGGTAAGATTGAGCATACCTTTGTACATCGCGGGTACGCGGTGAGCTTGATAGAGTGAAGAGTGTGTGCTCCGTACCGTCGCAGTCAAGAGTGTGCGTATCGTAGATGTGGTGTTTTCCGATCATAGAGGTGTTCTTGTGGACTTAGGATGGGAGGGATTACCTAGAAGAAGTCGCAGTTACTGGAAATTGAATGTTAAATTAGTGAAAGGGGATGAGAGCAGCCAATCCTTCGCGACTTTGTGGGAGGGTTCGTGGGCGGGGGCACCTGGGGGTGATGACTTGGTTCGGTGGTGGGATATGGTGGCTAAGACACATATCCGGGAGTATTATGTTTGTCGTGGGCGGGAAAATAATCAAATGTCGTACGGGCTTCAGGGGTATTTTGAAGGACAGTTACATGATTGTTATGTGGGTGATGGTGCACGATACCCTGTAGAGGAAATTGAGGATTTAAATGAACGTATACAGGGCTTGCATAATGATTGTTTTGATGGTGCACAGGTGGTGGGAGGTTTGGAGGAGGTTCTCTGTGGGGATCGGCCTTCGGCTTGTGTGTTGAGGGAACAGAGGCAGTGGGGAGCAGTTACAGAAATGATGGGGTTAACAGTGAACGCAGGGATAGGAGGCTATCACGAGGGACAAGTGTTGGTGATGACGGAGGGCATGAGCCGGTATATAGATGCTTGGTTTAAGTCCTATATGTCAAGCGTTGGGATAAGTAATATAGGGAATGTGTAGATCAAGTGTTTATGTTGAAGCATGTAAGTGAACAATATTTAGATAAAGGTACGGATGTTTCCATTGCGTTTATAGATTTAGAGAAGGCATGTGATAGGGGAGCAGTGTGGCAGATGTTGCAAGTGTATGGAATAGGTATTAAGTTACTAATTGTTGTAAAGAGTTTTTATGAGGATAGTGAGGCTCAGGTTAGAGTGTGTAGAAGAGACGGAGATTACTTCCCAGTGAAAGTAGGTCTTAGACAGGGATGTGTAATATCACCGTGGTTGTTTATTATATTTAAAGAGAGGATTGTAACAAAAGTAAATGCTAAGGTGTTGGGGAGAGAGGTGAGATTAATTAAATTATGGGGAATCAGATAGAAAATGGGAGTTGACACAGTTACTTTTTGCTTTTAGGGTGAACCAACATATTTTTAGTTGAATAAAGCTCGTTGTCTCTTTTTGATTTGTAGAAAGTATTTCTAGTAGTTTTAAAAGATTTATCACTTAAGTTTCTTAGATATTTTAGATCACTGATGTTCTTATTCTTAGTTCAACGTCTTCTGATTTATGTGCCTCTCATCTCTTCTATTTTCAATCTTTTATACCCTCATTATTATTATTATTATTACTATCATATATATATATATATATATATATATATATATATATATATATATATATATATATATATATATATATATATATATATATATATATATACATATATATATATATTATATATATGCAAACAACCACGGGGGGAGTAGAATGATAGCATTAGGCCTCTCGTGTTGCAATCAACACATCATCAGGAGCTTGCAACCATCTGAGTGGCAAGATCATTTACTAGATTACATACATAAGGGATTGAGAATGACGAAACGGAAAATGGAATGTTTACATACTAGGAAACTAAACAATCTCATAGCACAAAGTGGCTGGTCTCAGCATTCTAACCCGGAGTTTGCTATCAACCTGTCGAGTGTTGAACTTACTGGTGACCAGCAGACAGCACTGGGATATGGGTTAAGTTTCGCACTTACTAGTGGGGACACTAATTATGTTCACATTGCCAAATCCTTTTGCAATTTGGAAAAACAAGGGGACCTATCCCCTGAAACGTTCAACATCTGCAAAGGCATGGTATGTGGAGCTTTGCTCAGACCTGTGGAAGCGAACTGTCCTGAAAGATTTATTAAGTCGTACCATGAAATGAAGAAAGATCCTAGACTTCATCTTACGAAAGCGGACAAAACAAATGTGATGGTTATTATGGACAAGGTAGATTATAGCGGAAAAATGAACACGCTATCAGAAGACAGGGATACTTACGTACCCCTTAATAAGAACCCTTTGGACCAGGTTAATAGTCAGTTTAATAAACAACTTAGATCCATACTGAGAGGTCATGAGGAATTAATTAAACAGTTATCGACGAGATCAGCGACACTCCCTTACATGTACGGTTTGATTAAAACCCACAAGCCCGGTTTTCCAGCCAGACCTATAATTACTTCTGTAGGATCAGTATCATATGCTTTGTCAAAATGGTTGGTAAAAATATTAACTCCTTTGCTGGGCAACATTTCTGACGCCCATTTAAAGAACAATGTTGATCTCATCGACAAATTGCAAAATATCAACATGTCTAATGATTTTACACTTTTCAGTTTTGATATCACTGCGTTGTTCACGACAGTCCATGTTCCCGACTTGCTAGGATATTTGGAAGAAGAATTAGATGAGTTCTCTTTGCCTTTTAATAAAAATACCATTATTGAATTGATTAAGCTCTGTGTAGTTGATTGCAAGTTTGAGTTTGAGGGGAAATACTATACTCAAAAACAAGGAATGGCGATGGGTAATCCGTTATCCCCTTTATCGAGCAATCTGTATATGGATTTTTTTCGAGGCTAGACTGTTGAAAGATATTCTGCCATGTAAAGCTAAATGGTTCAGATATGTGGACGACATCTTGTGTCTTTGGCCACATGATATGGCCCTGGAAACGTTTTTACCAAGACTTAAAACTTCCATTCTTAGATGTGTTGATACACCCGGCTGATAGAAAGTTTTAGTTTACAGTATATAGGAAGGCTACCAATGCGTGCTCATACATTCACTACTACTCCAACCATGAGACTAGAGTCAAAAGAGTGTATTTCTTACCATGTTTTTGAGAGAGAAAGAGAGTGTGCAGTCCGGAGTTCCTAGATGAAGAAATTAGGAAAATATTTGACATTGGCACGACTGCGATATCCTAAGATGTTTATGGAATCTGCCTTGCTGGCAGCTAAGAAGACTTATTATAGAACAGAACCTAGGATAACACCTCAGACCAAGAATGTGCTGGTCCTCCCATGTTACCAGAATTTATCTATCCTACCGAATGTTCTTAGAAGATTTAATATACAAGTAGTTTTTAAAAACTCACGGATTGTCAGAAGCATCTTGATAAAGAATGCATCACAACAACGTGTTGGTGGTGTCTACAGAGTTGGTTGCAGCGGTTGCAATCTCTCCTATGTGGGACAAACTGGAAAGTCATTGGAGGTGAGAATGTCCCAGCACCGTTATTCGATACGTATAGCACAAGAGTCGAGTGCGATTTTGAACCATATTAGAGCTTGTAATTACCCTGTAAATTCACAGGCAGCAAGAGTCATCTTTCCTTGTTTCTCCTGGCTTGAAAGGAATATTGTAGAATCGGCAATTATTAAGCATGACAGGCAGTCATTATACAATATCAGTGATGGGCTGGTCAAATTGGATGCATTTTTAGTTGAGACAATAGTACACAGCTTAAATTTAGGCTCTTATACGTATGCTTCAAATTGTCTTAAATGTGTCACTTGAGTTTATGTTAGGGGAGTTAGTAGATGGGGAGATTATTTTAAATGTCGACGAAGAGCACTGGACAGGGAGGTATACCACCTTTTAGGAGTGAAAAAGAATAGGATATGAGTGTGGGGGAGGTGCGTGAGGCATTACGTACAATGAAAGGGGGTAAAGCAGCTGGAACTGACGGGATCATGACAGAAATGTTAAAAGCAGGGGGGGGGACATAGTGTTGGAGTTTGGAGTGGTTGGTATTTTTGTTTAATAAATGTATGAAAGAGGGGAAGGTACCTAGGGATTGGTGAAGAGCGTGTATAGTCCCTTTATATAAAGGGAAGGGGGACAATAGACATTGTAAAAATTATAGAGGAATAAATTTACAGAGTATACCAGGAAAAGTGTACGGTAGGGTTATTATTGAAAGAATTAGAGGTAAGACAGAATGAAGGATTGCGGATGAGCAAGGAGGTTTTAGAGTGGGTAGGGGATGTGTAGACCAAGTGTTTACATTGAAGCATATATGTGAACAGTATTTAGATAAAAGTAGGGAAGTTTTTATTGCATTTATGGATTTAGAAAAGGCATATGATAGAGTGGATAGGTAAGCAATGTGGCAGATGTTGCAAGTATATGGAATAGGTGGTTGTTACGCAGAAATGTGGGATAGCTGGGGGCTAGAACCTTGTCTAAGGGCAAAGGTAAAAGTTACACACATCTCAAGCATAAACAGGCCACCCAGGACTATCCCAGTCAAAACAGAAAGCGCTTAACCAGTATGTGTTACTTCAATGGGTTGGTTAACAGAGGGTTAGGCAAAAATCCCAGTTAGGAAAATATATCTATTTATTCAACATAACCCTATATACACACTCTAGAAACACCTTAATCCTAAACGCCTAAATGAGGGTACACAAGAAACAGCTGGCTGGAGGTCCAGCCACCATAACCACTAGGCCTAGTCAGCACCAGGCCGTCACTACTCCACTCCCAACCTCATTTCGTATTTCCTCACTCATCCCACAGCACCCTGACCATGTCAGAGCCTAGATGAACATTCAGGCAAGCCATAGAAAAGCCTATGGCTTGGGTTAGCTAAACAAAAGGAGTATACAACTACAAACTTAGCTTAAATACACAGCATCTCCGACGCCAGCCTCCACACCATGCTGACTCCACGTGACTGCCCCAAGCCACGCTTACTCCGCGTACCCAAACACCCTTGGAAAATAAATTCCTAGCAGGATTTCTTTATAATTACAGTTAGAATACTTTACAGTGCCCCCAAATGCACATTATGAATTATAAAATTATTATTTACAATTATAACATTCATACTATTATGGTACACTTCTCCACTATATGTACATTACAATGTCATGCAGAACTCTGCATAACAGTGGTAAATTACGAAATGCTGTAAAGAGTTTTTATGAGGATAGTGAGGCTCAGGTTAGGGTGTGTAGAAGAGAGGGAGACTACTTCCCGGTAAAAGTAGGTCTTAGGGATGTGTAATGTCACCATGGTTGTTTAATATATTTATAGATGGGGTTGTAAAAGAAGTAAATGCTAGGGTGTTCGGGAGAGGGGTGGGATTAAATTATGGGGAATTAAATACAGAATGGGAAGTTACACAGTTACTTTTTGCTGATGATACTGTGCTTATGGGAGATTCTAAAGAAAAATTGCAAAGGTTAGTGGACGAATTTGAGAGTGTGTGTAAAGGTAGAAAGTTGAAAGTGAACATAGAAAAGAGTAAGGTGATGAGAGTATCAAATGATTTAGATAAAGAAAAATTGGATATCAAATTGGGGAGGAGGAGTATGGAAGAAGTGAATGTTTTCAGATATTTGGGAGTTGATGTGTCAGTGGATGGATTTATGAAGAATGAGGTTAATCATAGAATTGATGAAGGAAAACAGGTGAGTGGTGCATTGAGGTATATGTGGAGACCAAAAATTTTATCTATGGAGGCAAAGAAGGGAATGTATGAAAGTATAGTGGTACCAACACACTTATATGGGTGTGAAGCTTGGGTTGTGAATGCAGCAGCGAGGAGGCGGTTGGAGGTAGTAGAGATGTCCTGTCTAAGGGCAAGTGTGGTGTAAATATTATGCAGAAAATTCGGAGTGTAGAAATTAGGAGAAGGTGTGTAGTTAATAAAAATATTAGTGAGAGGGCTGAAGAGGGTTTGTTAAGGTTGTTTGGTCATTTGGAGAAAATGGGTCATAGCAAAATGACGTGGAGTGCGTATAAATCTGTAAGGGAAGGAAGGCGGGGTAGGGGTCGTCCTCTAAAAGGTTGGAAGGAGGGGGTAAAGGAGGTGTTATGGGCGAGGGGCTTGGACTTCCAGCAGGCGTGCGTAAGCGTGTTAGATAGGAGTGAATGGAGACAAACGGTATTTGGGACCTGACGAGCTGTTGGAGTGAGCAGGGTAATATTTAATGAAGGGATTCAGGGAAACCGGTTATTTAATATAACCGGACTTGAGTCCTGGAAATGGGAAGGACAATGCCTGCACTCTAAAGGAGGGATTTGGGATATTGGCAGTTTGGAGGGGTATATTGTGTATTTTTATACGTATATACTTCTAAACTGCTGTATTCTGGGCACCTCTGCAAAAACAGTGATTACGTGTGAGTGAGGTGAAAGTGTTGAATGATGATGAAAGTATTTTCTTTTTGAGGGTGGGAGACGGCCGACTTGTTGAATATATATATATATATATATATATATATATATATATATATATATATATATATATATATATATATATATATATATATATATGTCGTGCCGAATATGTAAAACTGGTCAATTAGCAAGAACTCATTTAAAATTATGTCCTTTCTAAAATTTTCTCTTATACATTTAAAGACATATTTTTTCATTAATGTTAATGTAAAAATTCTTAATTTTTCACCAAAAGAATCTTAGAAAACTTACCTAACCTTATTATAACAAGAACAATTTATTTTAGCCTAACCCAACTAAATATATTTTAGATTTGTTTACAATAATTTAATACTAAACAAACACAGTGAAATATATTTTTTTTCGCTAGGTTCAGAATGATTTTGGCGAAATTATTGCATACACAAATTTTCACTTGTCCTATATGGCAAGATGAGCGTTGCTATTTAAGCCAAGATAGCAAGTTCTGCCTATTCGGCACGACATATATATATATATATATATATATATATATATATATATATATATATATATATATATATATATATATGTATATATCCATAAATATATGCAAGGAATTCGCAGGCGAAAATAGAGCAGGCGAAATATACACAATCACTGATCTCTGGCTGAAGGAGACTCGAACCTACGAACCTTGGAACAAGGTACGCAGTGCTTTACCATTCTCACCACACTGGACCAATACCTTGGCGCCCAGCTTGCACCAGACGTTGATCCTAGGCAACTAGCTTTCAGGGAGAGGGCTTATAGCTTTTCGTCTCATCCCCTGCATTTAAGGAAACGTGTGGCATTTTTTCCCCATGATCCCAAGGTCTCTGATCCCACTAGGACAAATTTATATATATATATATATATATATATATATATATATATATATATATATATATATATATATATATATATATATATATATATATAAACATTATACATAGTGTATCTATTAGTGAAGGAATACATGGGTAATGAACTCTACCCCTTCCTGTTTTCCTTACCTTGCTCTGCCCTGCTGACTTCTTTTTGTTTGCTGACTCAGTTACGACCTGGTGCAAGAGACCGTCAGCCGCCAAATGTATTCGTAATATATAGTTACAGGATTACGGCAATTCTCACCCCTCCACCAACTGTACTAGAAAACAAGATCAGGCAGGTTACGAGACTCTCTTGAAGTTTAAAGATCGTTGAAGTTGGTTTCATGATTGGTAATCAAAGTAACTGGTGAGTGAGAGAGAGAGAGAGAGAGAGAGAGAGAGAGAGAGAGAGAGAGAGAGAGAGAGAGAGAGAGAGAGAGAGAGAGAGAGAGAGAGAGAGAGAGAGAGAGAAAGAGAGAGAGAGAGAGAGAGAGAGAGAGAGACAGACAAACAGATAGAGAGATTGCCGAGTATGTGTGCAGACAAGCTAGCATAACATTCAACTCGCATTATTCAGCACTACTTAGTGTAAATGGTCTTCTCTGTAGTCCCTGTACACAAAAATAATAGCAGAGCGGGAATCAACTACAGATCAGTGTCACTCCAGTCAATAACTGGCAAAAATTCTTTAAATAATCTAGCGGTAGGTGGCAGCTTTTCTTAACTACCACTCGCTTTTTTGGAATAGTCTCTATGACTATGGAAAATGTCTCCTACTGTGGGAGGAACTTGTTAGGGCCAGAAGGCACGATAACGTAGTAATTCTAGGGGACTTTACTGTAGTCTAATTAATTGGAATTCCTTGACTGGTAATTTAGAGTCTAACAACTTCTTAAAGGTAGTTCAGAATTGTTTTTTTAAAGCCGTTTGTTATAAAACCTACAGGGGGAAATAACCTGCTTGACTTGGTTCTGGCAAACAAGGAAACCTCTGAAATTACAGAGGAACTTGGTGCAAGCGACCTCAAATCAATTACCTTTAACACTGAATGGAAGTGTGATAGTAGGGATAACTCAGTAACGGTCCCAGATTTTCGTTTAGCAGATTATAATGGGCTTAGAGAACGCCTATCGTCTGTTGATTGGGGTAACGATGAGAGCAATCAATATGACAGCTTTCTAAACACTTTACATTTATTCTGAATAAAGAAATTAGATCGAATAGAAATGACGTGAAATGAATGAATAATACCTGGAGTTTACCAGGTGAATGTTTCGGGGTGTCATCGCTCCCGCGACTCGGTTTGAGACCAGACCTCATGGTGGATCATTGTCTGATCAACCAGGCTGTTACTACTGGCCGCACACAAGCTGACGTAAAAACCACAGCCTGGTTGATCAGGTACTGACTTTAAGTGCCTGTCCAGTGCCTTCTTAAAGACAGCCAGGGGTCTATTGGTAATCCCCCTTACGTATACTGGGAGGCAGTTGAACAGTCTTGGGGCCCAGACACTTATTGTGTTGTCTCTCAATGTACTCCTGGAGCCTCTGCTTTTCATTGGGGGAATGTTGCATCTCCTGCCGAGTCTTTTGCTTTCAAGGGAGTGATTCTCGTGTGCAGGTTTGGTATCAATCCCTCCATGACCTTCCAAGTGTATGTTATAATGTATCTCTCTCGCCTGCATTCCAGGGAATACAGATCAAGGACCTTCAACCGTTCCCAGTAATTTAGGTGCCCCATCGTGCCGTGAATGTTCTTTGTACACTCTCCAGGTCTGCAATATCACCAGCCTTGAACGGGGCCGTTAGTGTACAGCAATATTGCAGCCTAAAGAGCATAAGCAATTTGAAGAGAATCATCATGGGCTTGGCGTCCCTAGTTTTGAAGGTTCTCATTATCCATCCTATTATTTTCCTAGCAGATGAGGTAGATACATTGTTGTGGTCTTTGAAGGCGAGATCATCTGACATTATCACTCCCAGGTCTTTCACATTACTTTTCCACTCTATTGTATGGTTAGAGATTGTCGTATATCCTGATACATTTTTAATTTCTTCAAGTTTCCCATATCTGAGTAGTTGAAATTTCTCTTCGTTGGACTTCACATTGTTTTGAGTTACCCATTCGATGATTTGGTTAATGTCCTCTTGGAGTCTCGCGGTGTCTTCGATGGAGATCACTGCCATGGTAATCCGGGTGTCATCCACAAAGGAAGACGCTTACATCTCTGTCTATGTCAGAAATGAGGATGAGGAATAGTATGGGAGCGAGTACTGTGCCTTGTGGAACAGAGCTTTTCACGGTAGCTGCCTCAGACTTTATTCGGTTTACTATTACTCTTTGTGTTCTATTTGTCAGGAAGTTATAGATCTATCTACCAACTTTTCTTGTTATTCCTTTATCACGCATTTTGTGTGCTATTACACCATAGTCCACTTGTCGAAAGCTTTTGCAAAGTCTGTGTATACTACATCTGTATTTTGTTTATCATTTACAGCATCCAGGAGATTGTCATAGTGGTCCAGGAGCGACCTGCTCTAAGCCCATGTTGCCCTGGGCTGTGTAATTGATGGGTTTCTAGGTGGTTGGCTATCTTGCTTCTTAGAACCCTCTCAAAGATTTTTATGATATGAGATGTTAGTGCTATTGGTCTATAGTTCTTTGCAATTGCTTTACTTCCACCTATGTGGAGTGGGGCTATGTCTGTTGTTTTTACTGTGTGTGGGGGATGACTCCTGTGTTCATGCTCCTTCTCCATAAAATTCTGAAGGCATGCAATAAGGGCTTCTTGCAATTCTTGATGAACACGGAGTTCCACGAGTCTGGGCCTGGGACAGAGTGCATGGGCAAGTCATTTATTGCCTCTTCAAAGTCTTGTGGAGTTAGGATAATATCCGAAATTTTTGAGATGACCAGATTTTGGGTTTCGTTCATAAAGAATTCATTTGGATTGTCGACCCTTAGTCTGAGCAGCGGCTCACTGAACACTGAGTCATATTGGGACTTTAGTATCTCACTCAGTTCTTTTCTGTCATCTGTGTCCCATCCCGCCTAAGCAGGGGCACAATACTGGATGCTGTTTTTCCCCTGTTTTTCTCCTGTAAGATTCCATCAGCTTAAGTTCAATATTTGCAATTTCATTGACTAGTATAGGGAGCATCTCTCTCTAGTTTACATCTTCACTTTCTTTTTCTTAGTGGAATGTTTCTTCAGCAGATCTCAAGAACCACAGAATTTATTTTTTTCAAGGCAAATGCTCGGATCCGTGTTGTTTAGGATATCTTCACAGCTTGTATATTTTTGTTATTGAAACTGAATATCGTGAAGAGACCTTCATGACTGCTCATATTTTGCTGGTGAGGAGCCCTGTATTACAACCCAGGAGTCCCAAAGGCCTGTTATCCTGGGTGTAAAGGGAGCAAAATAAACACAGCAGAAAAACTTTTGAATTGTATTATCCTTCACCAATTTAGAACAGAAGTATGTACACTATATACACTATGTACAACAATAGGTGTTAGTGCACTCTACGGTAAGCAAGGCAGAATAGAAGCCACTAGAGAGCAGACCGTGCTTCAACCAGCTCTAGAATGGGAATGACAAGGGCAGACAGGGGAGTGGTACCCACATCACCTGCGATTGTCAAAACCATCTCATTGGCTGGAACCTGGGTACTGATTGAACGACGGGGCCCCATCGTTAACCCTTAGCACCTGGTTCGCTGGTTGGGGGAGATGGCCTTTCAATGAGAGTGTGTACATGCTCCGAATAAAGGTTACGTACTCTTTGCATGCCACACCCCCACCCCGAGAGGGCTCAGAATATACACTAGCAGTGGTAATGTAATTACCCAGTAATAACATGGCATCTTTCATGGGGAATCCCTTGGATACACCCACAGTCAAGTATCCAGTGTAATATTTGCACTGTACATAAATTCTATGTAAGGGGACAGAAAATATTGCTCCTCCGAATGCTTCCAGCAAAACAGAGGATTGTAGGGAGGTGTTCTTGGAAAGGGGAAGTACTCCCTCTCTTATAAGTGAGCAATATGCTCCAGTATTTCTAAAGGTTCTGACTTCAGTTGTTTTTGAGTCTTCCTGAAGGGAAACACTACTCTGGCAGTAATAATGGGCCATCCTTTTCTCTAATTCTTTCAGGGACATGTTACTAGGGATATTATAGATTTTCCCAATAGGTTGGGGTTTGTGGGGGCAGTTGGGACGGATGTGACCTACTTCATTACAGAGGAAGCAGATGAGAGGCTTGCCCTTAACTCCCTGCTGACGTTGCAACTGGTGTCGCTCTGGCTGGTGTCTCTCTGGATATTGTTGTTGAGTTGCACCATGTTGAGTGGTTTGTCTCTCACCAGGTGGACCATAAGTTGAGTAGCATGGCTCACCAGGTGACTTAGTTGGCTGATGTAGACGTTCTCCCTCCAGCTGGCATTTCATCCTCCAAGGTTGACGATCTCTGCTCATGCCAGGCTGTTGAAAAGAGAGATGGGACCGCTCGGACAAGGAACAGTTAGTTTCAAAGGTATCAGCCAACCTGGCTGCCTCCAGTGCAGTGGTTAAGTCAGGATCCTACAGAAAGACTCTAACCTCAGATCCCACAAACTCCAACAGGTTGTCAACCAGAATAAGCTGCACGAGATCATCGAAGATAGCAACACCACTTGTTTTATACCAGCTGGTAAAAGCTTTGGTCTGCTGTTGCAAAAAATCAACCAGCTGTCATCTGCCTAATTTAAACAACTTTCTGTACTTAACTGTGTTACATGTATATGCTCCCAAAACTGTGGTCTTACTACTTTATAATCGGAAAAATCAGTGTCATTTAACACTGACGTAAATTCCTGTGCCTTACCAAACAATGCTGTGTGAACCAACGATGCCCAATGCTGTTCCGGCCACCTCAAGGCTCGAGCCTGATTTTCGAAAGTTTCGAAAAATTGTTCTGGTTCGGCCACATTGAAGCGGAGAACAAACTGTACTGCTTTCTGTAAACTAAAGTCATTTACAACTTGCGAGAACTGCCTTCTTTCTTTTTCCCTATTAAACTCTTCCTTGGCAAAAGCCCTCTGTTCCCTAGTCTGCTCAAGACTGATTTCCACCAACTCAAGTGCCAATGCAGCCGATTCGCTTTCAGACAACCCTGTTGCACGAGACTGACGATTTTGCAGACAGGTGAGTGGTACCCACATCACCTGCGATTGCCAAAACCATCTTCTCATTGGCTGGAACCTGGGTTCTGATTGAACGACGGGACCCAATCGTTAACCCTTAGCACCTGGTATGCTGGTTGGGGGAGATAGCCTTTCAATGAGGGTGTGTACATGCGCCGAATAAAGGTTACATACTCTTTGCATGCCACACCCTGTGTGGAGAAATTTTCTCCAGGAGGGGGGTATCAGCCCCCTGCAGCCCCTTTGAGCCCTTTTCAGCCCTGAGGGGCCCAGCCCTCTCAGAAGAGGCTAGCATCTTGTTTACTGCTACATCAAGTAATTACCAACAGATGTTTAACCAGCGTGTACCAGTACGAGCATGTGTCGGGTCATACAACTTCTTTGCAAGAGGTCAGTGTCGCAAGTGTGTAGTTTAAATAAGAGACAATCAATCTCTTACCTTAGCAGGACAATTAAGGAAAATCTGAACCCATTTTATTACCATGGTAAAGATAATGTACATTGTTGTCTATGCCTAGACATCAAGAATCAAGCATTCTGCATTGCTTCATAGAGGAAGTTCGACAAAGAGGGGAAATATGCTGTCAGCTTTTCCTTTATGTGCTGGGACCAAGCGAAGAGCATCGAAGAGTCGTCCTGGTTAGAATGCTTTTGACTTTGCTGGGGATACACATTGACGCTGGGATAAACAACAAAGAACACTGATCCGCGCATTTTTGTGCATAAAAGTATCTCAATAGACACTTACAGAGAAGTGTGATCAACTTCTTTAGTGACATTATGGTGAAGAAATCTTGATGAAGTGTAACTATGAGTGTAGTGCGACATTCTTCAAACAACACTCTTCGAAGACACAGATACCCGGGAGTAAGGGTCTGATATACAAACCCAAGTAAGTCTGTTTAGCGTGTGATGATTCCATTGACTGCGCAGTTAAGAACTCTGTACAATGAACAGATTACCATATACCCCAGTGAGGTGCGGGCTGTTTAGCCCACACACGTGAGTATTGGATCCAGTTAGCAATCAGTTTCTTAGATATGCTGATATAATACCCCTTAGGGGTAATTATACTCACCCATATTAATTTAAATTCCAGCCTGTGAGGAAGTGCATATGACAGCTTCTCAATACATCTCCTGCAGGGACAGCTGTGTAGGCAAAAGCTGTCTTTCAAGCTAAATTTCCCTACAGTCCACTATTTAATCTTTGACTTAGCTCGTAGCATTATCCTCACCACCCTGTGCATACATGTCTGTACTTCTATTATGTTGTGATCTGAGTGTATTGTCTTTGATACGATTATATTACGTATCAGATCGTCGTTGTTAGTGAAGATGAGGTCCAGCGTATTTTCTAGTCTTGTAGGCTCTACCCTTTGCTGGTTTAAGGTGATTTTGGTGCAGAGATTTAATAGTTCGTGTGTGTGTGAATTTTCACCTATGCTGCCTCCTGGGATGATCTCTGCTGAAACATTGTTTGCTATACTCCTTCATTTTAGGTGTGTCAAGTTGAAGGAGTCTAGTAGGTTTTTCTGAAGGAAAACAAAATTGAAACTGAAGAATTATGGAAAACAATGTTTTCTTACCAAAAAATAGAGCATAATTCTGGCAACATGTTGATGCAAACAGCATGTTTCTATCATATATCTAAGTATGTATTTTCCAAAAATGTAATTTTTTCGTGTTTGCTGTCATCAAGAGGACATGTTGGTAATTTTTTTTTTTTATTTTCTTTTTTTACTCCAAATGCTACGATTTTTATGAATGTTTCATTCTAAATACTCAACATCGCAACTTGTGTGGGGACTAAAGTGAAGAGCATGGAGTGGTAGTGGCTCAGTAGCCTGAGAACTGTCAACAAGGTTTGCAATATGTTCAGATTTGGCGCGCAATGGCCGTAGAGTTTTATAGAAAACAAAAATATGATTAACTCAGGAATAAGTTATTGACACTTGTTTTCAGTTTTTGCGAAAAGTAATAAGATACGTGTCATGATTTTTCGCACATTATTAAGGAAAAATTGGTTCTATTCAAATTCAGAGCTGATCTGCAATATGTTACACCATTTTGTTTTTATTGAATTTTATTCTCCCAAAAGTCTCCTTAAAAAAAAAACCACACACAAATTTCAAGATTTTTTTTATAATGCAATCTATTGAGATTTCTCTCAAAAAACTTTGAAATTAAGATTATCTCGTTCTTTATCTTTCATCTGATGTTGACTAGAACACTGTGTATCTTACCAATTTTGTAGGGCAGGGACGGTTTTTATGACATATACAATGTTGCAATATCTCACAATTTTGCAACATAAGTCAATAAAAACACAGTGTGTAGGTTGTAAAGTGCTGGTTAAATCACAGTATAAAATTTCATTGAAGTTGGACCAAAAACAAAGACAAAAAAAATTAAATCATGTCTAGGCCCCTGAAATCTCATAGTAGTAAGATGTTTGGGACACGAGTTGGGAGGTTTTCCAAACAGTGGTCAATTTTCACAAGCTGCTTCTGGAATTGCTGGGAAGTTGCATGTGGAGGCTGGTATACCACCACAATGACAAGGTTTTGATTTTCAATCTTTACCACCAAAACTTCAATTACATCATTTGAGGTGTTTAGTAGCTCTGTGCAAATGAGCGATTCTGTGACGTACAGGCCAACCCCCCTTGTTGCCTGTTTGGTCTGTCGCATCAGAATAGGTTATAACCTGGGATCCATATATCTTTGTCATAATAATCCTTTATGTGGGTCTCTGTGAATGCTGCAATCATTACATTTGACTCTGTGAGCAGTACCTTGATGTAAGGAATTTTGTTTTTTAACGGCTTTAGACCCTGAATGTTTGCAAAGACAAATGTTATTATATTTGTGGAAAATAGAGGGGAGGGGTTTATTTTCTGGCTCTAATATCTATTGTTCTCGAATAGAGGCCAATGTCTGTGCTTCTGCTCCGGAAGTGTAGTGTGTTCAGTTGTTGTAGGATATCATTTCTTGCCAGTCTTTTTTTCCTCCTGGTCCTAAAAAACCACTGTCCCTGGAGAGGGTGTGGCCCTCTCTTATTTCCCATAGTCTGGCTGGTCTGTGTCCTCTAGTCCCCTATATGTGATGTGCCTGGCAGTATGCATTGTTGCTTTTTCTTTCATGGATTGATGAGTGACATTTCTGGGTGAAATAAGTTACAGGAGGGGAAGTTGCACTCTCCTGTTATCATATGGGTGCGGCATTTTTTGGAATGGTCAAAGGTGCATGTCCCACCTGTTTTACCAGATATGCCGTGCCTGCAGGTACCCAAGGCATAGTATGTACATAGATTGTAATTCTGTTTGTTAGGAGTTATTGTAGCTGTGTTCGTTGCTGGTGCATTTGTTTTTCCTGTTTCCTCCCTTTTTCACCCCTGTATGGACATCAATGCTTCCACCAGGTTTTGCTGGTAGTGTATCGACACTATTCTCTGAGGCATCATCGCCTTTTGAACCTCTGTGACTGAATAACGCTGTCTTCATTGTCCTCCAGGACAACACTAGTACCCTCACGAGCACTGTCTTCCAGGAAATCACTAAAACCCTCTTGAGCACTTTCCTCCTGGACAGCACTAGCACCCTCAAAAGCACTGTCCAAGACAGCCCCGACCCTACCACCCATCTTATTTTCCCAGCTGTCATTCAATGCCGACATGTTTTTTTTCAAGAATAATGTTCTATTGGTGTTCTTGTCTTTTAATATAGATGTAATTTTTTCATACAGCTTTATCTCGTTTGGGCAGACCAAAAAACATCTGAGTTAATTTCAAGTGTGGTCACTGGTTTAAAATCTCTGCATATACCATGGGACGGTTGTCCACATAGATTGCAAGGAATTCAGGCCTATTGTCGCCCCTTACCCTTTCTGGTGGTCATCTTACAATACTTGACAACTCTCCTAGCTAGCTAGTCTATAATTCCTCGAAGTATATAATTTTTTGTAACAGTTCTTCCGATTTGGCTTTATTTCCAACGAAACTGTTTGAATCGGAGGAATCTGTACTAATCCGGTTAGTGGATCATTGTATATTTTTATTAATAATCACCTTAACAATAGATCTGTCTATCTGTATTGTATCTATTTGTTGTTGTTACTGTTTGGATGTTACATGAGGGCATGTAAAGCCCGGTCAGTTAATGAAACCAGTCAGAGGATACCTTGTTATGATACAGAAAGTATAACTTGCATGTTTAGGCACCAATGGTTTTGTAGATAAAGATTACTGGAGGAATATTTGATTTTCGTTGTATATTATGTGACCGCTGCTGCCTACAGCTTTCATGTATTACCACAAACTGTATATGTCACTCCATCACAATAAGTGCTAACAAAAGGTTCAAATATCTTTTAGACCAAAAGAAAAAAAATTCTTTTGCGTCAAAACAGGTGAGGGTCGTCTTATGAATCAGTATATTGACATTAAGAGGGACGTTAAAAAGAGGATAAGAAAAGCTAAACGGGACTGTGAAATTAAAGTTGCTTGGGATTCGAAAACTAACCCCCAAAAATTTTTCCAGGTTTATAGAACAAAAGTTAGAGAACAAATAACTCTGGGCATCTTACTGACAAGGAGAATGAAATGCGCTCGATTTTTAAAAATTGTTTTCTCTCGGTTTTCCTACATGAAGATACTAATAATATCCCAGTAATTATTTTTTTTATAGTGGGACTGAAGAAGATAAATTATGTAATATCACAGTCACTGGGAATATGATAACCGGGCAAGTAGACCGACTGAAACAAAATAAATCTCCGGGCCCTGATGAACTTTTATCAAGGAGTTTTAAGAAGTGCAAAATGAAACTTTGTAAACCATTAAGTAATATTTTTAACATATCTTCAAACAGGTGTAGTGTCTGATATGAGGAAGATAACCAATGTAATTCCTATTTTTAAATTAGGGGACAAGTTGTTACCGTCAAATTACCGACCAGTAAGTCTGGCCTCAGTTGTAAGCAAATTACTAAAGTCAGATATAGCTGATATTATAATAAGCCATAATGATGAGGATAATTTAATTATTGATACTCAGAATGGATTCACGAAGGGCCGTTCCTGCCTAAATAATTTACTAACTTTCTTCGGCAAAGTTTTTGTTAAAGAATTCAATATTGTTTATCTGGATTTTTATAAGGCCTTTGTTGGAGTACCACACCAGAGACTGTTAAAAAAAGTGGCAGCTCCTGGCACTGGAGGAAAAATGCTGCCATGGATCGAGTCATGGCTCACCAACAGGAAGTGGAGAGTGTGCATAAATGGGGCAAAAATCTGAGTGACGATCTATAACAAGGCAGTGTTGTTTTATATCAATGACCTTGACGAGGGAATTACTAGTGATATGAGAATATTCGCTGATTACACGAAGATAGGTTGGATAATTGATTCAGATGTAGATGTCAAAGAAATTCAGGAGGATTTAGACAGACTCAGTTCGTGGTCAGAAAAGTGGCAAATGCAGTTTGATGTAGATAAATGCACAGTTCTGAAGCTCGGAAATGTTCATAAATGTTCACTTATAAGGTAAATAATGTAGAACTTAGCCGAACAGAATGCGAGAAGGACTTGGGGGTTATGGTAAGCAGCAACGATAAACCAAGACAGCAATGATTAAGCGTACGTAATAAGGCAACTGGATTACTGGGGTCTATATCAAGAAGTTCAGCTTTATACATCATAAGCATAGCCTCACCTAGATTATGTAGCTCAGTTCTGGTCTCCCTATAACATAATGGATAACACATTCAATGAAGAATGACAAAATTAATACATAACATTAGAAATCTTCGGTATGAAGAGAGACTGAAGTCCCTTAAATTACATTCACTTGTAAGACGATGAATGAGAGGAGACAATGATCGAAGTGTATAAGTGGAAGATGGGTTAATACCCGACGTGAGGATCTCTCTCCAAGAGAGAACTCGCAATAATTGATTCAAATTAGATAAGTTTAGATTTAGAAAGGAAATAGGAAAGTATGGGTATGGTGATAGGGTAGTTGGTGAGTGGATCAGTCTGCCTAAGTAGAGTTATTGAAGCAAATGAGTGAGAGAGGTTGGATTTGAGTGCGACTTGCACATGAGTAAATAGTTTTATCAGAACTTATTGCTTGGGTAGCATTGAAACTGGGTTGGGCAAATATTCTGTTAGTGGGTAGGATTTTTTGAAAGACCTGCCTAGTATGGGCTAACAGATCTACCATAGCGTTCCTTCTTTCTTATGTTTTTAACTGATCGATGATATGCAAACATTTGACCAAATAAAATAGCTGACCCACAAATGGCTCCAACTTCACCCTATTCCCTATTTGTATGTCTGATACCAATGAAAAGGATTTTAAATGAACGGCTGTAGGCAACATATCTTAACTTGCAAGTAAATATTATAAATATTCGCATACTTATCCTAACCCTTCAAAACCATTTTTAAATAGGAGAGAGAGAGACAGAGAGAGAGAGAGAGAGAGAGAGAGAGAGAGAGAGAGAGAGAGAGAGAGAGAGAGAGAGAGAGTGAGAGAGAGAGAGAGAGAGAGAGAGAGAGAGAGAGAGAGAGAGAGAGAGAGAGAGAGTGTGTGTGTGTGTGTGTGTGAGAGAGAGAGAGAGAGAGAGAGAGAGAGAGAGAGAGAGAGAGAGAGAGAGAGAGAGAGAGAGAGAGAGAGAGAGAGAGAGAGAGAGAGAGAGAGAGAGAGAGTGAGAGAGAGAGAGAGAGAGAGAGAGAGTGAGAGAGAGAGAGTGTGTGTGTGTGTGTGTGTGAGAGAGAGAGAGAGAGAGAGAGAGAGAGAGAGAGAGAGAGAGAGAGAGAGAGAGAGAGAGAGAGAGAGAGAGAGAGAGAGAGAGAGAGAGAGAGAGAGAGAGAGAGAGAGAGAGAGAGAGAGAGAGAGAGAGAGAGAGAGAGAGAGAGAGAGAGAGAGAGAGAGAGAGAGAGAGAGAGAGAGTGAGAGAGAGAAGAGAGAGAGAGAGAGAGAGAGAGAGAGAGAGAGAGAGAGAGAGAGAGAGAGAGAGAGAGAGAGAGAGATAGAGAGAGAGAGAGAGAGAGAGAGAGAGTGAGAGAGAGAGAGAGAGAGAGAGAGAGAGAGAGAGAGAGAGAGAGAGAGAGAGTGAGAGTGTGTGAGAGAGAGAGAGAGAGAGAGAGAGAGAGAGAGAGAGAGAGAGAGAGAGAGAGAGAGAGAGAGAGAGAGAGAGAGATAGTTTGAGAGAGAGAGAGAGAGAGAGAGAGTGAGAGAGAGAGAGAGAGAGAGAGAGAGAGAGAGAGAGAGAGAGAGAGAGAGAGAGAGAGAGAGAGTGAGAGAGAGAGAGAGAGAGTGAGAGAGAGAGAGAGAGAGAGAGAGAGATAGAGAGTGAGAGAGAGAGAGAGAGAGAGAGAGAGAGAGAGAGAGAGAGAGAGAGAGAGAGGATAAAAACTGCTCAGTGACGCAGTACTACTTACAACACATTAGTACAAGTGAGCCAACTCCTCCACTGAAGTGAATATAAGCAATATCAGTGATATTTAAGTGTGGTATGGTGAAGACATGGTGTGAGTGAGGGGACAGCGGCAGGCCTTAGGAGTGACGTCACTATTGCCTTCAGAGTGAGCATCTAATATTATCTAATATCATATGTGTTTTGTGCTATGTACTAGCATCTGGTGCTTTATAACAACGTGACTGGTACAATGCAACATAGTGATTTGTGGAAAAGTGGATAGCATAAACAATGTTTATTAAGTGATAGTGAGAAGGCAACACTTCCAGCTAGTCGGCCACTGCCGCCCTTACTACCCACCCCGCTATAAACACAACCACCCACGATATCCCACCCCACCCACGATACTTCACCCCACCCACGATACCACCACCCACCCTCTCTCTCCTGTGAACTTCATTGCAAACCTACAAGCCTCCTCTGGGATGACTTCACACCGCTCTACGCTATCTGGCTATTGTCCCAGTAGTTACTGCAGTGTTTGTGGGTATACCACAAGGGACAAAATTCTTCTTAGATGTAAGGAACCTACTTGTTCCAACTACTGCCACACAGATTGCATTCCAGAAGAAGAATTTTGTTGCAGCCAGGTTGAAAATTTCAGAAAATTGAAGGATATCCATAATCCTGTGGTATATGTGGATACAAGCCTGGAGATACAGGAGGAAGGTTCAGAAGTCCTTCAGGGACTTCAATCCAAAGATCAACACTGCCCTCTTGGGCTGTGTTGTAAAGTTGCAGCTAAGATAATCCATCACAGGGAAGCACTTCATGAGCTCCTCAAATCATTAGATAACCTACAAACTATTGTAGAAGGCCAGTGCATGCCTACATCAAGTGACGTAAGCTGCTCAGCTGATGGTGACACTATTGACAAAGACTGGAAGTCCCACACTGAGCTTAACTCAGGGGTAAACATCTGGTGGAATTCTGTCATCGCTAAGGTCCCACAGACGGACAGAGTTCAAAACACTACCTTTGGGAATTCTAACACAATTCATCTGACCACCATAAAGGGAACAAATCCTCTTCCCAGCAACGAGGGAAGCCTTTGATCTGTTAATTCTCCTACACCTGACATCTCTGCTTCAGTCACTGCCAGTCCACTTGACAGTGCACATACCATCTCTGATCCTACACCTGTCAGCACACCTGCCGACACTATTCCAGAATCTGGTAGCAGTGCTTCATCAGCAAGTTCTGAGCCAGGAGTTTCTCTACCAGAGATTGGTGCAGTTAATGATCAGGGAACTATCACTGCACCTGATCACCTACTGCGCCAAAGTACGAACAGCAGGGACACATTTGTCAGAACTGGTAGAGGACGGGGCAGAGGACGTGGAAGAGGACGTGGAGGAGGAAGACATCTACAGCCGTCTTGCCCTCCGCTAACACAGTTCCAGCGGCAGAATCTGAGGACAAATCTGCAAAACACAGGAGGTGCAACAAATCCTCGTCCACCCTCCCAGGCACCTAGGCTGTGCTCTCGCTGTCACTGGAAGGGGCACACTGCCAACAACTGCCTGCGAGATACCAGGTGTAATTACTGCTACAAGAAAGGACATCAGGAGGACCAGTGTCGGAAGAAAAAGGAACTTGACAGACAGGGCCACCTGTTTAGAGACCTGTTCTCAGAACAAACCAGCAGGATCTCTGAATTGGTGAACACTCTTACACGTCACCCACTTAGCTACTCCTATCCACGCCCAGCAGGTGGGATTGTGAATTATACAAGACCTCAGACCTACATCCCTGCAGCTGCCTCAGTACCCTACCTCTCTCAAGGGCAGGCACCTTACATTCCCTACACACCCACCACCTCAAGCTGACCACTTCATCATGAGGAGCCAGTCAATCAGCATCCTGTCGGCCAACATTAGAGGTTTCATTACTAATGTTGGAGAGCTCACACATAGTTTTGTGAACACTCAACGTCCCGACATGATAGCTGTTGTTGAAACATTTTTGGATGACAGGACTCCAGAAAATTTTGCAAGAATTGCTGGCTACACCTCATGGATGAGAAGAGACAGGCAAGGGCAAGGAGGAGGTGTTGCTGTGTGCTTCTCTAAAAGTGTTCATGCCTAGCACATTGATGTTGCCACCCCTA
>NC_091296.1:40665494-40712994 GCF_038502225.1 Cherax quadricarinatus | reverse complement strand
GAGGGACACTGGGTGGCAATACAATTGCACTTCTGATAGTGAAAGCATTACTGTAGGTTGCCTGTAACTACAGCAGAGCCAACATAAGATGGTATTACTAATCTTTTAACGTCGTTTCGGTCGGATATGTATCATCAACTAGTCACACTGTGATGTGCGAAGGAAAGGGAGCAAGAATATGTACGAAAAGGAGAGGGGAATGTTTGTGAAAGAACTACAGGAGGAAGTGGTTGTTTCGTAGTATTAGTAGTAGTGGTAGTGAAAAGTAATAGTAGAAGTAGTAGCATTAGTGGTAGTTAGTAGTCATAGTACAACAGTAGTAGAAGTAGACCAACAGTGGTAGTTAGTAGTCATAGTACAGCAGTAGTAGAAGTAGACCAACAGTGGTAGAGGTGAAAAAAAGAAGATAGTAGTGGTAGTGAAATAACTGGGCCACACTGGAGTATTAGCAAAAAAAAAAAATACAAGTTGTAGAATAGTGGTAGTTTATAAGAAGAAGTGAGCAGAGGAGCTCTGGAGAGCTTATGGTCAACTGTTTTCACAAACCTGAGTTTCAGGAGATCACTCAGAGCTTTAGTCGAGTACCATTATCCTCCCTTACTTTTCTGATTACCTTCATCGTTACCTGGAGTATACCTGGAAAGAGTTCAGAGGGTCAACGCCCCCGCGGCCCGGTCTTTGACCAGGCCTCATGGTGGACCAGGGCCTGATCAACCAAACCTTTACTGCTAGCAGTAAAGGTTTGGCAGTCCAACGTACGAACCACAGCCAGGCTGGTCAGGTACTGACTTTAGGTGCCTGTCCAGCGCCTTCTTGAAGACAGCCAGGGGTCTATTGGTAATCCCCCTTATGTTGAACAGTCTTGGGCCCCTGGCATTTATTGTGTTGTCTCTTATCGTGCTAGTGGCACTCCTGCTTTTCGTTGGGGACATGTTGCATCGTCTGCCGAGTCTTTTGCTTTCGTAGGGAGTGATTTTCGTATATAAGTTTGGTACTAATCCCTCTAGGATTTTCCAAGTGTATATAATCATGTATATCTCCCGCCTGCGTTCTAGGGAGTACAGGTTCAGGAACTTCAAGCGTTCCCAGTAATTGAGGTATTTCATCGCAGTTATGTGTACCGTGAAGGTTCTCTGTACATTTCCTAGGTCAGCAATTTTACCTGCCTTGAAAGGTACTGTTAGTGTGCAGCAATATTCCAGCCTAGATAGAACAAGCATTCCTAGTTTTGAAGGTTCTCATTATCCATCCTGTCATTTTTCTAGCAGATGCGATTGATACAATGTTATGGACCTTGAAGATGAGATCCTCTGACATGATCACTCCCAGGTTACTTTGACATCTCTCCAAAATAATTCCCAAAATAATTGCCTTTGACACAACACTGATAATGATTCCTTCACAAATCACTTACTTTTTCACAAACTCTCTGTCACGTCCTCCACTTGAAATCACCGTTCATTGTATTAAACTTTTAGGCTCCAGCTCTGGGCCAAAATTTTAATACTCCTGCGCACAGTACCTGATGAGTTCCTTAATTATTATCAAATTTCCCTAAAACACCATGTCTTTGTTGAATCACAAATTTGATTCCATACTGTGTGATACTCACGGTCAGCTGTCAAGAAATACCTCCCGCATACACCACAATTGTAACAAGAGGTGGTATTCAGTCTTGTACTTTCCACGTAGTTGACTTTACTTTTATTGGTCTGAATACCTTTGATAATAGTGGAGGTGATGACAGCAATGCTGTAATTTCTTCTCAGTAAATGATAATCAGTGAAGGTAATCATCGGATGGTAAGCATCTGAGAATAATCATCTAAGAATAATTTTCAGAATGTAATCAAGTAAGATAAATCGCTTGACATAAACAACAGAGAATAAAATTCATTAATATGTAATAATTAAAATATAACCACCCGAGGCGAATCGTTTGATAGCAGTCATTAAGTGGAAATTACCTGAAGCGAAATTATCATTCGGGAATTATATAGAGGGCAAACGTCTAGGAGTGGAAAATCATCTGACTGGTTTCCTCTGAAGGAAGTCACTGTGGGTAATCCAGTAGACTGTTTTGTGGAGAGAAACTTTCCGGAGAGGGAAGACACTTGAGAGTAATCCACCAGATTTGCTGGAGCGGGACGACACCGAGGGAAGTCCGGTAGACTGTCTAGCAGAAGACACTGAGGGGAAATCTAGCAGACTGTCTAGCGAGGGGTGACACTGAGGGGTAATCCAGCAGGCTGACTGTTGATGAAGAGCTTCATTAAAATATTAGGGTGAAAGTGAGGGAAGGAACCCTGCACTGTGATAAGGGATGAAGCTCGGTGGGTCTAACAAGGAGAGAAGCCTCGCTCTTATCACCAGAAGATGAGTACCATGAAGCCCTTCACAAGGGAAGGGAACCTACGTTCCATACAAGGGGAGGACTCACACGTCCCTCACAATGTTGCCTATCACCCCTCGCGAAACATGGAGCTCCCCTCTCACGAAGGGAGGGAGCTCCCCTCTCACGAAGAGAGGGAGCTCATGCCTCTCACGAAGGGAGGGAGCTCCCCTCTCACGAAAAGAGGGAACTCATACCTCTCACGAAGAGAGGAAGCTCATGCCTCTCACGAAAAGAGGGAGCTCATTCCTCTCAAGAAGAGAGGGAGCTCATGCCTCTCACGAAGAGAGGGAGCTCATGCCTCTCACGAAGAGAGGGAGCTCATGCCTCTCACGAAGTGGGGGAGCTCATGCCTCTCACGAAGAGAGGGAGCTCATGCTCTCACGAAGAGAGGGAGCTCATACCTCTCACGAAGGGAGGAAACTCACGCTTTTCAAGAAGGGAGGGAACTCACGCCTGTCACGAAGGGAGGGAACTCACGCCTCTCACGAAGGGAGGGAACTCACGCCTCTCACGAAGGGAGGGAACTCACGCTTCTCAAGAAGGGAGGGTACTCACGCCTCTCAGGAAGGGAGGGAGGTGGCGCCTCTCAGGAAGGGAGGGAGGTGGAGCCTCTCAGGAAGGGAGGGAGGTGGCACCTCTCAGGAAGGGAGAGAGGTGGCGCTTCTCAGGAAGGGAGGGAGGTGGCGCGTCTCAGGATGGGAGGGAGGTGGAGCCTCTCAGGAAGGGTGGGAGGTGGCGCCTCTCAGGAAGGGAGGGAGGTGGCGCCTCTCAGGAAGGGAGGGAGGTGGCGCCTCTCAGGAAGGGAGGGAGGTGACGCCTCTCAGGAAGGGTGGGAGGTGGCGCATCTCAGGAAGGGAAGGAGGTGGCGCCTCTCAGGAAGGGAGGGAGGTGGCACCTCTCAGGAAGGGAGGGAGGTTGCGCGTCTCAGGAAGGGAGGGAGGTTGCGCCTCTCAGGAAGGGTGGGAGGTGGCGCCTCTCAGGAAGGGAGGGAGGTGGCGCCTCTCAGGAAGGGAGAGAGGTGGCGCCTCTCAGGAGGGGAGGGAGGTAGCGCCTCTCAGGAATGGAGGGAGGTGGCACCCCTCAGGAAGGGAGGGAGGTGGCGCGTCGCAGAAAGGGAGGGAGGTGGCGCCTCTCAGGAAGGGTGGGAGGTGGCGCCTCTCAAGAAGGGAAGGAGGTGGCGCCTCTCAGGAAGGGAGGGAGGTGTCGTCTCTCAGGAAGGGAGGGAGGTGGCGCCTCTCAGGGAGGGGGGTGGCGCCTCTCAGAAAGGGAGGGAGGTGTCATCTCTCAGGAAGGGAGTGAGGTGTCGTCTCTCAGGAAGGGAGGTAGGTGTCGTCTCTCAGGAAGGGAGAGAGGTGTCGTCTCTCAGGAAGGGAGAGAGGTGGAGCCTCTCAGGAAGGGAGGGAGGTGTCGTCTCTCAGGAAGGGAGGGAGGTGGCGCCTCTCAGGAAGGGAGGGAGGTGGCGCCTCTCAGGAAGGGAGGGAGATGGCGCCTCTCAGGAAGGGAGGGAGGTGTCGCCTCTCAGGAAGGGAGGGAGGTGGCGCCTCTCAGGAAGGGAGGATGGTGGCGCTTCTCAGGAAGGGAGGGAGGTGGCGCCTCTCAGAAAGGGAAGGAGGTGGCGCCTCTCAGGAAGGGAGGGAGGTGTCGTCTCTCAGGAAGGGAGGGAGGTGTCTCTCAGGAAGGGAGGGAGGTGTCGTTTCTCAGGAAGGGAGGGAGGTGGCGCCTCTCAGGGAGGGAGGTGGCGCCTCTCAGAAAGGGAGGGAGGTGTCATCTCTCAGGAAGGGAGTGAGGTGTCGTCTCTCAGGAAGGGAGGTACGTGTCGTCTATCAGGAAGGGAGAGAGGTGTCGTCTCTCAGGAAGGGAGAGAGATGGCGCCTCTCAGGAAGGGAGGGAGGTGTCGTCTCTCAGGAAGGGAGGGAGGTGGCGCCTCTCAGGAAGGGAGGGAGGTGGCGCCTCTCAGGAAGGGAGGGAGATGGCGCCTCTCAGGAAGGGAGGGAGGTGTCGCCTCTCAGGAAGGGAGGGAGGTGGCGCCTCTCAGGAAGGGAGGATGGTGGCGCTTCTCAGGAAGTAGGGAGGTGGCGCCTCTCAGAAAGGGAAGGAGGTGGCGCCTCTCAGGAAGGGAGGGAGGTGTCGTCTCTCAGGAAGGGAGGGAGGTGTCTCTCAGGAAGGGAGGGAGGTGTCGTCTCTCAGGAAGGGAGGGAGGTGGCGCCTCTCAGGGAGGGAGGTGGCGCCTCTCAGAAAGGGAGGGAGGTGTCATCTCTCAGGAAGGGAGGGAGGTGTCTCTCAGGAAGGGAGGGAGGTGTCGTCTCTCAGGAAGGGAGGGAGGTGGCGCCTCTCAGGGAGGGAGGTGGCGCCTCTCACGAGAGATGGATCATGAGACAATAACTCTCTCTTTCCTCTCTATTTCATTTATTTCCTTCACTTTGTGTGACTTTTGTTCGCTATTTATTCAGTGTTGTTATAACTCTCAGAGTATTTTATACCTTTCTTGCACAACTCTCAGAGGTTTTGTGTGTCTACATAAATTGTAAACGAAATGTATTCGTTACGCATTTTGTGGAAATTAACGCACAGAAAAGCATACAATAGATAATAATATGTTGTTGTTATCTCTAAATTAAACAAATCTCGTGAATAGACACAGGTAATTGTATTCGTTGATTACACATACTGGTAATTCAAAGTGAACAATTAGCAGAGTAATAATATTCTAGTTTAATTCGTCGGGTTTCTGCCATGTAATTACATTTTATGTTGGAAACACAATGTAGAACAACTTTCAGGGGACACAACAATAATAATGAAATCTTATTTTACTTAACACTGCTTCTACTCTTCCAGTTGACATGAACATTCTTAAACGTTGGTGCAATGTTTCCTCACTTCATGTCTTCCTTCTCTCCCTTACCTCCTTCCTTATTTCCCTTGCAGCCTTCTCTCTTTCTTCCCATCCTCCCTCGATTTATTCCATCCCATTAACTACTTCCTTTCTTCATTTACGCTCCATCCTTTCCTATCGATCCGAGCTTTCTATCTCACTTTCTTCCCATCTTTCCTTCCTTAAATCCTTCCTACTTTACCATCGTTCCCTGCCTTGTCTCCTTTCCTTTGATCTTCTCTGCATTCCTCCATTCTTAAGTTTGTCTTTTCTTTATCATTCCCTCCGCTCAAAAGTCCTCTTCGTCCCTCCCTCCCCACTTTCATCTCTCTCTAACTCACTCATTCCATCATTCCGTCGCTAGCTTCCCCCGTGTCTCTCTCCCACCTTCCCTCATTCTTATCTTCCGTCTTACTGCACCTCATTACTAATACACCACCTCATCTCGTTATCTCCCTTGCACACACTCCATTAGTCTCACTCACTTACTTTATCTCCTGTATTTTGGTACATTGGAGGTCATCTGTAGCGCCTATGCTAAACAATGTTCAGCATAAACAACATTCGCTAGTGAACTACACTCACCTGGTACACCTCATTCCAGCTCTTGTATGAGGTCTGGCCACACGCCTCTTCGTTAGGTCTCATTACCTCTTATCAAGGATGAGGAATTGATCACCTTCAAATTGCTAGTTATTCTGTATGTTAGTTAAATTGTCTGTATTCGACTGAAGAAGCTCGTAACGCAGGCGAAATGTTTCTACAAGGATGATACTAAAGTGTTGCACGTGAGTAGTTGCTGTAATTGTCATAGAAATTAAAATATTTGTAAAAGAACTAGTACTAGTAACAGAAGTTTAACTAGTGCAGTGGTAGTTAGAGTTCTGGTCGTAGTAGCGGCATCATTTATCAGTAGTCAGTACTGTAGTAGCTGAGGCAGAGATAAAAGTAATCGAGAAAAATTACATCTTAGTCTATTAAAGAATCTGAGTATCTACTTTTAACTCACTTCCTAAGGGAGACTAAAGGAAAAACTGAGAGGACTACACTTGGCGTACTTGATCATTGGTAGGAAAGAAATATGAAGTCTGCAAAGAGAATGACTGAAGACACATCACGAGAAAAGATGAAAAAAAATCCAAGGTCACGTCAAGCGAAGAGAAAGTTGAAGTCTAGGGAAACTGATAATCTATTGATTAATATAAGGAAGGAAAAGTAAAACACTTTCATCAGAAAAAATGGAATCAGGAGAGAAAAAAGTATGTTTATCATGGGAATGAGCAGAGTTAATGAAGCAAGAAAAATCATTATAATGATATTAATAATACCGACAAGTTGATAAGTAAGACACATGTGCAACAGTTGGGTATCTCTATTCCGAAACGTTTCGCCCTCACAGTAGGCTTCATCAGTCAAAGACAGCAGGCAGCAAGACAAGTGGTGATGTAAAGATGATGTAAACAGTCCATCACCCTCGAAAAAGTAGTTTTGAGGTGGTCAGTCCTTCAGCTTGAAGACTTCTGCTTCATAGTCTGAAACACTGTGAAGGTGAAGCATCAGAATGGAAACTTACATACTCGTGCAGGTAAAACCTAGAAAATCTTGAAGAGGACAGAAGATAGAGGACGCACTAGTAAAAGCAAGAATATAATAATTAAGAGAAACTCTAGGAAGACAATACTGAGGTAATTCTTCAGTCATAGTGGAACAGTCTGGAAAGTGACGTAGTGGAGGCAGGATCCATACATAGTTTTAAGATGAGTGTGAAGGCTTACTCAGCCCTGTAACAACTTCAGTAAGTATTAACAAGGCTGGCTCCTCCTCAGGAAAATTATTGAATAGAAAAAGAATAATAACAGTCAAATATAAACACTTTATTATTTAGAAACGAAAATATAAAACAATTAAATATGAATTTTTATCCTACTTGAAAGAGAAATGAAAAATGAAATATAAAGATAATATCTGAATTCAATGCTAATACGCACAGTTAGACTGTGGTGTCTGATGTTGTTGACACAGCGTGTTGTAGAAACTGTAGGCGTTGCTGATGATGGGGGGGGGGTCACAGATGTTGAGTGACAACCCAACGACTGGTTCTTACCAGAGTCTCTAGCCTTGAATAATCCATCAAGATGATAGAAACACGGGTTCTTTACCACTGCAAAGATGAGAGGTAGTTGCCTGGGGTTGACTACACTTAGGTATGCAGATAAAATGGTGAAGTCTCAGAACTTCGGTAAAGTTCGTCTCCTTCAACACTGTTTCTTTGGTTGCCAGATGACCCGAGCTGACATTCCAAGCTAGAAAGAGACAAAGGTTACCTACTGCTTAAGAAATCACTCTCCATAATAAGTGTAATATTTAAAAGAAATGGTGATTATCTAAAAGCATAACATGGAAATCAAGGCTGAAAGGACTAAGTTAATTATTGGTCAAAAGTGAAGCTTTCATACAATGTATCTGCTAGAATAGGAGCAGAGGCTGCTACTTACAGTTGTGTTGGGAGGTGTGAGTCAAGTGATTACCATTTGGTCAGAGCCCCACACATCATCTTTCGGGATGGAGAAAAAAGGGGGGGATAGTGGGAGCTAGATTGACCCTACCTTAACAAGCAGCTGGGCAATCAAACCTTCGTCACCATATACTCACTCGCTACTCCTATCTGTTGAACTTTTCCCTCACACTCCCCCATACCAAGACTTATAGTCAAGGAGTATAAGAAGAATAGGTGAGGAAAAAGTTCTAACACGTGGAAGTCGCATAAGGCACCAAATCTTCTACTGACTGTCATGACTTAACCAGTCAGAAAAATAATTGGATGAATCATTGATATACACAATATGAAACTTAAAAACTTGAGTGCCAATGTCGACCTCAAGAGGCGACTGTTGGTTCCCTTAAAAGTTTCTAGGTATATCAGAGGACTGTGATCTGTCTCTAAAATGAATTCTTTTCCCAGTAAATAAAATTTAAGCTTGGAGATACACCACACAAGGGCAAAACATTCCTTTTCTATGGTGGAGTATCTCGTTTCTGCAGGAAGGAGTTTTCGGCTTAGGAAGCATACAGGGAAGGGTGTACTATCATCGTATTGTAGTAACACTGCACCTAGGCCGGTATTGGAGGCATCAGTTCTTAAACAAAATTGTTTATTAATATCTGGGATCTTAAGTGTAGGGTCTTTTGAGATGTTGTTAATCTCATTAAACTTTTCTCGAGCTACGTCGGAAAGTTCAAGAGGTTCCTTCAGAGACTTCTTAAGGTAGTCGGATAAGATGCCTGTAAGATCGGTAATATTGGGGATAAACCGTGCATAAAAATTTACCAAACCAAGAAAGCTACTCATGGGCTTCTTGGTATTGTGGAATTTAAACTCTAATAAAGCTTTGATCTTACTGGGGAGAGGCTGCAAAGAGTTATTAGAAAGAATCAGTCCGAGCTATCTAATCTTGTTATACCCAAGGAAGCATTTCTTCGGCTTGGCAGTAAAGCCATGTGAGCGTAAACTACGTAAAACTGACGTTAATGTTTGGAAATGCTTGCCCCACGTGGATGTCATTACGTAAATGTTATCAAAATAAACTGAAACATTTGACATATTACCCAAGACCTTTCTCATCAGTTTCACGTAGGTAGCACAGGCAGTTACCAAACCGAAGGGCATAGTTCTATACTGCATCAGTCCTTGGTGTGTAGGAAAAGCGGTGTACTGCTTAGAAGAAGGATCTAACATTATTTGATGATATGCTTGTTCAATATCAATCTCTGAAAAGAAAGAAGAGTCATAAAATTTGTGTAGATCGCTATCTATTAAGGGCATAGGCTCAGCATCCCACCGAGTTATAGCATTAAGTCCTCTGAAGTCCATAGCAAGTCTATACGAATTGTCTTCCTTCTTAACCATGACTACTGGTGGGCAATATGCAGATACTGAAGGTTCAATGATCTTTAGTTTTAATAATCTATCTACCTCTCGGTCAAATGCATCCCTAAGGTGAACTGGAACTGGGTATAATTTCCGTTTGATCGGATTGTCCGTGACTAAGTCAATCTTATGGACTACCGTGGAGGTGACACCAGGAATATCTGAAAAAACATCTGAGAATTTACTCACACATTGAAGTAGTTCATGTTTCCTATGGTCTTCCAAAGACTCATTGATATTAATGTTTGTCACATCTGAGTGGTCCATAGTCATCAAGTCATGTAGTTCTCTGTCATAGTCTATGTTAGAGGTGTCAATTACGCACACCTTGCACTCCTCAGTTGTATTATCAAGTTTGTGTGGAAAAACTATATCAAAGTCATTCAAACAGTTAACCGAATTTCTTCGGTAATATTTCTTAAGGATGTTAATATGATAAAGCTTAGGTTTCCCCTTGACTTCTATGAGGTAATCAACCTTCCCACAAATTTTCAATACCTTATACGGACCGTTCCATGCTACTAATAATTTATTTGAGATCCGAGCAACATGTGGGTAGGGTCCATGGAGAGGAAGTTATGGCCTAGGGTGGCAGTGGTAACGGAAGGAGTGTAACCGATGTACCCATGGGAAGACATTTGGGGTCGATTAAAATGTTACGCATCCGGCCGCGCGTGAGGGATGTAATGTATAGGTTTCTTCACGGAATATTGCCGTCTGGGGTTGTATTAAGAAATAGGCGAAAAAGGGAGGGTGGAGAGTGTCAGGTTTGTGGGGTAGATGAATCAGCTTTTCACGTAGTTTATTTTTGCGAAAGCCTAGGGGTTGTGCGGGAATGGTAAGGGAAAGTAATCCGGTATGTGGGGGGGAAAGGATTGTCGGTTTTGAGAGCGCTCTGTTTAGATGTAGGAGGGGTAGGGGTAAAGGTTCAAAGGGCAGTCAGTGGCTTACATAGTGGTTGATTTCATGTTTATATCATGGGCAACGAGAGACAAAGGGGCGGAGGAACGTAGGATGGCCATAGAAGCATCCTTTTATAGAACAAAGTGTCGCAACAGGGAAATATATGGTAGGAGGTGGGAGAGGGATTTCTCGGAGGGCTACAGGGACTTTCTTTTGAGGGATTTATGGACTTTATAAGCGGTCAGGGGCATGAACGGGTTGGCCTTCCCCGGGGGGGAGGGTTGTGTGTGTTGCAGAGGTCGATTGTGTGTGTGTGGAATTGTGTGATACGTGTTTGATTTTATTAGATTAAAATATTTTTATATTCTGTTTTGTTTGTGTACATGTATGCATATGCTTGGGTTTTCTTTTTTGTTTTTTTTTGTGAAATCAGGATTTTCTTTTGTGTTACTCTTTATATATCGTTTTGAGCCTTTGTTAAATGTTAGGCTCTAGTACATTCCTAATATGGGTATGTTTATGTTGTTTTAAAGTTATATATGATAGGTTTGTACTCTATTACTGGTAGTCGTTTTGAGACGTTTTGTTGTAAGCTTTTGCTTTATGTATTGCCATTTTTCAGAGAGGTTATAGAGCCATTGGCTCTAAGAATTTTATGTTATCTTTTCATGTCTATTTATATTCTGGAATTACGTACTGCTGTACTGTTTTTAAATGAAATATAAAAAAAAGTAGCATGGAACGGTCCGTATAAGGTATTGAAAATTTGTGGGAAGGTTGATTACCTCATAGAAGTCAAGGGGAAACCTAAGCTTTATCATATCAACATCCGTAAGAAATATTACCGAAGAAATTCGGTTAACTGTTTGAATGACTTTGATATAGTTTTTCCACACAAACTTGATAATACAACTGAGGAGTGTAAGGTGTGCGTAATTGACACCTCTACCACAGACTATGACAGAGAAGTATTCAATAAGGAATAGCAATTGGTAATCTATGAAACAAGACGAGTAAGTTACTATAAGCTAGGTGGCAGGACAAGCATGAAGAGCAACATTGTAAGTAGGTGCAGGTCAAGTTACAGGAGGGAGGGGGTCAGGTCACAAGAGGTTGTGGTCAGTCAAGCGACCACTGAGACTCCACATTACACTCCAACGCACAATTCACCTACTTTTCAGACACATAATAAACCCACATATAATTCCACACATAATTACTCACACACACACACACACACACACGCACACAAACACACACACACACACACACACACACTCACACACACACAAACACACACACGCACACACACACACACACACACATATGTAACAAAAAAATGCAAGGAGGCAGTGGAAAGGTTTATTCCCAAGGGCAACAGAAACAATGGGAAGACCAGAACGAGTCCCTCGTTTACCCGATGGTGTAAGGAGGCAAAAACAAAGGGCAATAGAGAATGGAAAAAGTACAGAAGGCAGAGAACACATGAAAATAGGGAGAATAATCGCAGAGCCAGGAACGAGTATATACAGGTAAGGAGGGAGGCCCAGCGACAGTATGAAAATAACATAGCATCGAAAATCAAGACTTACCCGAGACTGTTGTATAGCCACATCAGGAGGAAGACAACAGTCAAAGACCAGGTGATCAGATTGAGGACAGAAGGTGGAGAACTCACAAGAAATGATCAGGAGGTATGTGAGGAGCTAAACAGGATATTTAAGGAAGTTTTTACAGTAGAGACAGGAAGGGCTGTGGGAAGACAGCACAGAAGGGAACATCAAGAGGGAATATACCAACAAGTGTTCGATGACATACGAACAACCGAGGTGGAGGTGCAGAAGCTGGTAAGTGACCTTGATACCTCAAAGGCGATGGGACCGGACAACATCTCCCCGTGGGTCCTTAGAGAAGGAGCAGAGATGCTCTGCGTGCCCCTAACCACAATCTTCAACACATCCCTTGAAACTGGGCAACTAACTGGGAAATGGAAGACAGCAAATGTAGTCCCCATATTTAAGAAAGGAAACAAAAATGAGGCACTAAACTACAGACCTGTGTCTCTGACATGTATTGTGTGCAAAGTCATGGAGAAGATTATCAGGAGAAGAGTGGTGGAACACCTGGAACGGAACAAGATTATAAATGAAAACCAGCATTGGTTCATGGAAGGCAAATCCTGTGTCACAAACCTTCTGGAGTTTTATGACAAGGTAGCAGAAGTAAGACACGAGAGAGAGGGGTGGGTTGATTGCGTTTTCCTAGACTGCAGGAAGGCCTTTGACACAGTTCCCCACAAGAGATTAGTGCACAAACTGGAGGATCAGGCTCATATAACAGGGAGGGCACTGCAATGGATTAGGGAATAACTGACAGAGAGACAGCAACGAGTCATGGTACGTGAAGAGGTATCACAGTGAGCGTCTGTGACGAGCGGGGTCCCACAGGGGTCAGTTCTAGGACCAGTGCTATTTTTGATATATGCGAACGACATGATGGAAGAAATAGACTCTGAAGTGTCCCTATTCGCAGATGATGTGAAGTTGATGAGAAGAATTAAATCGGATGAGGATGAGGCAAGACTGCAAAGAGACCTGGACAGGCTGGACATGTGGTCCAAAAACTGGCTTCTCGAATTCAATCCTGCCAAATACAAAGTCATGAAGATTGGGGAGGGGCAAAGAAGACCACAGACAGAGTATAGGCTTGGTGGACAAAGACTACAGACCTCACTCAGGGAGAAAGACCTTGGGGTGACCATAACACCTAGCACGTCACCGGAGGCACACATCAACCAAATAACTGCTGCAGCATACGGGCGCCTGGCAAACCTGAGAATAGCGTTCCGATGCCTTTATAAGGAACCGTTCAAGACACTGTACACTGTGTATGTTAGGCCCATACTGGAGTACGCAGCACCAGTCTGGAAGCCACACCTGGTCAAGCACGTCAAGAAGTAAGAGAAAGTACAAAGGTTTGCAACAAGGTTAGTCCCAGAGTTCAGGGAAATGTCGTACGAGGAAAGGTTGAGGGAAATCGGACTGACGACACTGGAGGACAGAAGGGTCAGGGGAGACATGATAACGACACACAAGATACTGCGGGGAATAGACAAGGTGGACAGAGATAGGATGTTCCAGAGAGGGGACACAGAAACAAGGGGTCACAACTGGAAGCTGAAGACTCAGACGAGTCACAGGGACGTTAGAAAGTATTTCTTCAGTCATAGAGTCGTCAGGAAGTGGAATAGCCTAGCAAGTGAAGCAGTGGAGGCAGGAACCATGCATAGTTTTAAGAAGAGGTATGACAAAGCTCAGGAAGCAGAGAGGGAGAAGAACTAGTAGCGATCAGTGAAGAGGCGGGGCCAGGAGCTTAGTCTCCACCCCTGCAACCACAATTAGGTGAGTACAATTAGTTGAGTACACACACACGCACATACACACACACATGCACACACACACACACACACACACACACACACACACACACACACACACACACACAAACACACACACACACACACACACACACACACACACACACACACACACACACACACACACACATACACACACACACACACACACACACATACACGCACACAAACACACACACACACACACACACACACACACACTCACACACACACGCACACACACACGCACACACACACACACACACACATATGTAACAACAAAATGCAAGGAGGCAGTGGAAAGGTTTATTCCCAAGGGCAACAGAAACAATGGGAAGACCAGAACGAGTCCCTCGTTTACCCGATGGTGTAAGGAGGCAAAAACAAAGGGCAATAGAGAATGGAAAAAGTACAGAAGGCAGAGAACACATGAAAATAGGGAGAATAGTCGCAGAGCCAGGAACGAGTATATACAGGTAAGGAGGGAGGCCCAGCGACAGTATGAAAATAACATAGCATCGAAAATCAAGACTTACCCGAAACTGTTGTATAGCCACATCAGAAGGAAGACAACAGTCAAAGACCAGGTGATCAGATTGAGGACAGAAGGTGGAGAACTCACAAGAAATGATCAGGAGGTATGTGAGGAGCTAAACAGGATATTTAAGGAAGTTTTTACAGTAGAGACAGGAAGGGCTGTGGGAAGACAGCACAGAAGGGAACATCAAGAGGGAATATACCAACAAGTGTTCGATGACATACGAACAACCGCGACAGAACACAAGAAGAAAGGCAGAAACTGAGAGAAATGGTACAAAGGCGAAAGGAGGAAAGAGAGGAGATGGAGAAGACAGACAGGAGATCCCAGACCCAGGAAGAAGATCAAATACAGACTCCCTCACAACTTCCTTTAGAAGCCTCCCAACCAGGTCAACCCCAGGGCAACCAAACACTCTAAATCAAAACACCCATGCCACATCCAATGCCCCCACCCACTACATTACAAACTCCACCCCCACAGCAACAACTCATAGTTCCTTACCAGGTCTCCCACTTCCCCAACCCCAATATACCTCCCAGACCACAGTCTTAGAAAAGAAGTTGAAGGTGTGGTATACAAATGCAGAAGGAATAACAAACAAGTATGAGGAGTGGCACGAAAGAATCAAAGAGACATCCACAGACATAATAGCACTCACAGAAACAAAACTCACCAGAATAATAACAGATTCAATCTTTCCATCAGGATATCAAATCCTCAGGAAAGACAGAGGGAGGAGAGGGGGAGGAGGAGTTGCACTGCTCATTAAAAACCGGTGGGGTATTGAGAAAATGGAAGGAATGGATGGCACGGGCGAAAGGGACTACTTAGTAGGAACAATCCAGTCTGAGGGACATAAGGTGATAATTGCAGTAATGTACAACCCACCACAGAACTGCAGGAGGCCAAGAGAAGAATACGATGAGAGCAACAGAGCAATGATCGACACACTAGCCGAGGTGGCCAGGAGAGCACACATGGGGGGAGCAAAGTTACTAGTTATGGGTGATTTCAATCACAAGGAGATTGACTGGGAAAACCTGGAGCCCCATGGGGGTCCCGAAACATGGAGAGCCAAGATGATGGATGTGGTACTGGAAAACCTCATGCATCAACATGTTAGAGACACTACCAGAGAGAGAGGAGAGGATGAACCAGCAAGGCTGGACCTTGTATTCACCATGAGTAGTTCGGACATCGAGGGTATCATGTATGAAAGGCCCCTGGGAGCTAGTGATCATGTGGTTCTGTGCTTCGACTACATAGTTGAGCTCAAAGTGGAGAGAGTAGCAGGAATAGGCTGGGAAAAACCAAACTACAAAAGGGGGAACTACTCAGGCATGAGAAACTTCCTTCAAGACATTCAGTGGGAGAGGGAACTGACAGGAAAACCAGTACAAGAAATGATGGACTATGTAGCAACAAAATGCAAGGAGGCAGAGGAGAGGTTTGTTCCCAAGGGAAACAGATATAATGGGAAGAGCAGAACGAGTCCTTGGTTCACCCAAAGATGTAGGGAGGCAAAAACTAGGTGTACTAGAGAATGGAAAAGGTACAGAAGACAGAGAACTCAGGAAAATAAAGAAATCAGCCGAAGAGCCAGAAACGAACATGCACAGATAAGAAGGGAGGCTCAGAGACAATATGAAAATGACATAGCATCAAAAGTAAAGACTGACCCGAAGCTGTTGTACAGCCACATCAGGAGGAAAACAACAGTCAAGGACCAGGTAATCAGACTGAGGAAGGGTGATGGGGAATTCACAAGAAACGACCGAGAGGTTTGTCAGGAGCTCAACACAAGATTTAAAGAGGTATTTACAGTGGAAACCAGTTGGACTCCAAGAAATCAGAACTGGGGGGCACACCAGCAAGTGCTGGATGAGGTACATGTAACCAAGGAGGAGGTGAAGAAGCTGCTATGCGAACTTGACACCTCAAAGGCGGTGGGACCAGACAACATCTCTCCATGGGTCCTTAAAGAGGGAGCAGAGATATTGTGTGAGCCATTAACAAAGATCTTCAACACATTTGAAACTGGGCCACTCCCTGAGGTATGGAAAATGGCAAATGTAGTCCAAATTTTTAAAAAGGTAGACACACATGAGGCACTAAACTACAGACCTGTATCACTAACGTGTATAGTGTGCAAGGTCATGGAGAAGATCATCAGGAGGAGAGTGGTGGGGCACCTGGAAAGAAACAAGTGTATAATTGACAACCAGCACGGTTTCAGGGAAGGAAAATCCTGTGTCACAAACCTACTAGAGTTTTATGACAAGGTGACAGAAGTAAGACAAGAGACAGAGGGGTGGATCGACTGCATATTTATGGACTGCAAGAAAGCCTTCGACACAGTTCCTCACAACAGGTTACTGCAAAAGCTAGAGGATCAGGCACACATAACAGGAAAGGCACTGCAATAGATCAGAGAATATCTGACAAGGAGGCAACAACGAGTCATGGTACGCGACGAGGTGTCAGAGTGGGCGCCTGTGACAAGCGGGGTTCCACAGGGGTCAGTCCTAGGACCTGTTCTGTTCTTGTTATATGTGAACGACATAACGGAAGGGATAGACTCAAAGTGTCCTTGTTTGCAGATGATGCAAAGTTAATGAGAAGAATCAAATCGGATGAGGATCAGGCAGGACTACAAAGAGACCTGGACAGGCTACAAGCCTGGTCCAGCAACTGGCTCCTTGAATTTAACCCTGCCAAATGCAAAGTCATGAAGATTGGGGAAGGGCAAAGAAGACCGCAGACACAATATAGTTTAGATGGCCAAAGTCTGCAAACCTCACTCAAGGAAAAAGATCTGGGGGTGAGTATAACACCGAGCATATCTCCTGAGGCACACATCAATCAGATAACTGCTGCAGCATACGGGCGCCTGGCAAACCTACGGATAGCGTTCCGATACCGCAGTAAGGATTCATTTAAGACTCTGTATACCATCTACGTCAGGCCCATACTGGAGTATGCAGCACCAGTTTGGAATCCACACCTAGTCAAGCACGTCAAGAAATTAGAGAAAGTGCAAATGTTTGCAACAAGACTAGTCCCAGAGCTACGGGGATTGTCTTACGAAGAAAGGTTGAGGGAAATCGGCCTGACGACACTGGAGGACAGGAGGGTCAGGGGAGACATGATAACGACATATAAAATACTGCACGGAATAGACAAGGTGGACAAAGATGGGATGTTCCAGAGGTGGGACACAGACACAAGAGGTCACAATTGGAAGTTGAAGACTCAGATGAATCAAAGGGATGTTAGGAAGTATTTCTTCAGTCATAGAGTAGTCAGGCCATGGAATAGCCTAGAAAGGGATGTAGTGGAGGCAGGAATCATACATAGTTTTAAGGCGAGGTATGATAGAGCTCATGGGGCAGGGAGAGAGAGGACCTAGTAGCAATCAGCGAAGAGGCGGGGCCAGGAGCTGTGACTCGACCCCTGCAACCACAAATAGGTGAGTACAAATAGGTGAGTACACACACACACACACCACACACACACACACACACACACACATACACACACACATATACATACTCACACACATACACACACACACACATACATACATACATAAACACATACACACACACACACAGAAACACAAACACACACACACACACACACACACACACACACACACACACACACACACACACACACAAAAAAAAAAAAAAAAAAAAAAAAAAAAATATAAAAAAAAAAAAAAAAAAAATATGGTGGGGACTCGCAGGAACCAAGGATCAGATGAGAATGGTTCTGGTAGGGAGGAGTGGATGGAGGAGCAGTGGAAAAGGATGGAACAAGAGTGGGAGAGAAAATTAGGAGAGCTTTCTGAAAAAATGGAGAAAGAGCTCTCTGTGAAATTGGAAAAGAGGTTGGAGAAGGAGACAAAGAATTGGGAGGCACAAGTCGAAACTGCAGTAGCCAAGATAAGGGTCCTAGAAGCTGAGATAAATAGGCTGAAGCGAGTTACAGGGGCAGTGACCAGAGAAGACACAGCATATGAAGCTGCGAGGCCGAACAGGAAGGAAGGAATTATGAATTATGCTAAGGTCATATCAGCCTGCCAAGGAGGACCAAGGAGTGAAAGGGAAGAACAGCTGGTTGCAGATGGAGAGGGTGATAGGTCGAATGCTGAGGCACAACTATGCTATCAAGAGCCACTGGAAAAATCAAGGGAGAAACTGACCACATACAGGCAGGATCCAGAGTCACAGAGGGTGAGGCAATGGGAGGAGGAAAGGGCAAAATCAGTGTTTATCCATGGGCTTCAGGAGAGAGAGGAAAGGACACACACTGAAAGGCAGCAGGAAGAAAGAAAGGAGATTGAGAAAATCATCACGGAAATAGGTGAAGAGATGGACGAGATTGTAAATTTTCAGAGAATAGGGGGGTACTCGAAGGGGAGAAACCGACCAATCAAGCTGATTCTCAGGACGGAAACAGTGCGGAACAGGATCCTTCAAGAGAAACCACGATTGAAATACTCGGAAGAGTACAAGAGGGTGTTCCTAGACAGAGACAGAACAAAATCAGAACGACAGAAGCTGAGGGAGAGGACAAAAAAGCGAAAGGAGCTAGGAAAAGAGACAAGGATGGAACCAGCAGAGGTCAGTCAGAGCAGAACAGAACAGCAAGGGCAAGCACACACACAACTATTCTCAGAACCATACAACCTATCACACCATCCCAACACACACTACAATCCATACCCACAGCCTCCACCCAACACCGAGCTATAGAATCCCACAGTATGCCACCAGGTCTCCCACCCTCACAGGCCCACCAAACCACAGTGCTGGAAAGGAAACTGAAGGTATGGTACACAAACGCTGATGGAATAACAAATAAGTGGGAGGAGTGGCATGAAAGAGTCAAAGAAGCATCACCGGACATCATAGCTCTCACAGAAACCAAGCTTACAGGTATGATAACAGATGCCATCTTTCCAACGGGATACCAAATCCTGAGGAAAGCCCGAGGGAACAGGGGGGGTGGAGGAGTGGCATTGCTGACCAAAAATCCCTGGAATTTTGATGAGCTGGAGAGAGGAGACAGCGGAGAAGAAAGTGATTACAGAGCGGGAAAGCTTCACTCTGGAGGTCCCAAGGTGGTAATAGCAGTGATGTATAACCCACCACAGAACAGCAGGAGGCCAAGGCAAGAGTACGACGAGAGCAATAGAGCGATGGTTGACACACTGGCTAGAGTAGCCAGAAGAGCTCATGCATGCAGGGCAAAGCTCCTGATCATGGGTGACTTTAACCACAAGGAGATCGATTGGGAGAACTTGGACCCACATGGGGGCCAAGATACATGGAGGGCTAAGATGATGGAGGTGGTACTGGAAAACTTCATGTTCCAACACGTAAGGGACACTACAAGATAGAGAGGAGAGGATGAACCAGCAAGGCTGGACTTAGTATTCACCTTGAGTAGTGCAGATATCGAGGACATCATATATGAAAGACCCCTTGGGGCCAGTGACCATGTGGTTTTAAGCTACGAATACACAGTAGAGCTACAAGTGGAGGGAGAAGCAGGAAGGCCAGGACGAATGAAGCCAAACTACATGAAAGGGGACTACACAGGAATGAGGAACTTCCTGAACGGGGTTCAGTGGGACAGAGAACTGGCAGGGAAGCCAGTTAATGAGATGATGGAATATGTAGCAACAAAATGCAAAGAGGCTGAGGAGAGGTTTGTACCCAAGGGTAACAGGAATAATGAAAAAGCCAGGATGAGCCCATGATTCATCCAAAGGTGCAGGGAGGCAAAAACCAAGTGTGCTAGGGAATGGAAGAAATATAGAAGGCAAAGGACCCAGGAGAATAAGGAGAACAGTCGTAGAGCCAGAAACGAATATGCACAGATAAGAAGGGAGGCCCAAAGACAATATGAAAATGACAAAATCAAAGCCAAATCTGACCCGAAACTGTTGTACAGCCACATCAGGAGGAAAACAACAGTCAAGGACCAGGTAATCAGGCAAAGGAAGGAAGGAGGAGAGACAACAAGAAATGACCGTGAAGTATGTGAGGAACTCAACAAGAGATTCAAAGAAGTGTTCACAGAGGAGACAGAAGGGGCTCCAGAAAGACGGAGAGGTGGGGCACACCAACATGTGCTGGACACAGTGCACACAACCGAGGAAGAAGTGAAGAGGCTTCTGAGTGAGCTAGATACCTCAAAGGCAATGGGGTCAGATAACATCTCCCAATGGGTATTGAGAGAGGGAGCAGAGGCGCTATGTGTACCCCTAACAACAATATTCAATACATCTATCGAAACAGGGAGATTGCCTGAGGCATGGAAGACAGCAAATGTAGTCCCAATCTTTAAAAAAGGAGACAGACATGAAGCATTAAACTACAGACCAGTGTCACTGACATGTATAGTATGCAAAATCATAGAGACGATTATCAGGAGAAGAGTGGTGGAACACCTAGAAAGGAACGATCTCATCAACAGCAGCACACATGGTTTCAGGGACGGGAAATCCTGTGTCACAAACCTACTGGAGTTCTATGATATGGTGACAGCAGTAAGACAAGAGAGAGAGAGGTGGGAGGATTGCATTTTCTTGGACTGCAAGAAGGCGTTTGACACAGTTCCACACAAGAGATTGGTGCAAAAACTGGAGGACCAAGCAGGGATAACAGGGAAGGCACTACAATGGATCAGGGAATACTTGTCAGGAAGACAGCAGCGAGTCATGGTACGTGGCGAGTTGTCAGAGTGGGCACCTGTGAACAGCGGGGTCCCACAGGGGTCAGTCCTAGGACCAGTGCTGTTTCTGATATTTGTGAACGACATGACGGAAGGAATAGACTCTGAGGTGTCCCTGTTTGCAGATGACGTGAAGTTGATGAGAAGAATTCACTCGATCGAAGACCAGGCAGAACTACAAAGGGATCTGGACAGGCTGCAGACCTGGTCCAGCAATTGGCTCCTGGAGTGACAGAAGTAAGACAAGAGAGAGAGGGGTGGATCGACTGCATTTTTTTGGACTGCAAGAAGGCCTTCGAAACAGTTCCTCACAAGAGGTTACTGCAAAAGCAAGAGGATCAGGCACACATAAGAGGAAAGGCACTGCAATGGATAAGAGAATACCTTACAGGGAGGCAACAACGAGTCATGGTACGTGACGAGGTGTCAAAGTGGGCGTCTGTGACAAGCGGGGTTCCACAGGGGTCAGTCCTTGGACCTGTGCTGTTCTTGGTATATGTGAATGACATAACGGAAGGGATAGACTCAGAAGTGTCCTTGTTTGCGGACGATGTGATGTTAATGAGAAGAATCAAATCGGATGAGGATCAGGCAGGACTACAAAGAGACCTGGACAGGCTACAAGCCTGGTCCAGCAACTGGCTCCTTGAGTTTAACCCCGCCAAATGCAAAGTCATGAAGATTGGGGAAGGGCAAAGAAGACCGCAGACACAATATAGTTTAGATGGCCAAAGTCTGCAAACCTCACTCAAGGCAAAAGATCTGGGGGTGAGTATAACACCGAGCATATCTCCTGAGGCGCACATCAATCAGATAACTGCTGCAGCATACGGGCGCCTGGCAGACCTACGGATAGCGTTCCGATACCTCAGTAAGGAGTCGTTCAAGACTCTGTATACCATTTACGTTAGGCCCATACTGGAGTATGCAGCACCAGTTTGGAATCCACACCTAGTCAAGCACGTCAAGAAATTAGAGAAAGTGCAAAGGTTTGCAACAAGACTAGTCCCAGAGCTACGGGGATTGTCGTACGAAGAAAGGTTGAGGGAAATTGGCCTGACGACACTGGAGGCCAGGAGGGTCAGGGGAGACATGATAACGACATACAAAATACTGCGCGGAATAGACAAGGTGGACAAAGACAGGATGTTCCAAAGATGGGACGCAGGCACAAGAGGTCACAATTGGAAGTTGAAGACTCAGATGAATCAAAGGTATGTTAGGAAGTATTTCTTCAGTCATAGAGTAGTCAGGCCGTGGAATAGCCTAGAAAGTGAAGTAGCGGAGGCGGGAACCATACATAGTTTTAAGGCTAGGTATGATAAAGCTCATGGAGCAGAGAGAGAGAGGACCTAGTAGCAATCAGTGAAGAGGCGGGGCCAGAAGCTATGACTCGACCCCTGCAACCACAAATAGGTGAGTACAAATAGGTGAGTACACACACGCTCACACACACACACACACACACGCTCACACACACACACACACACACACACACACACACACACACACACACACACACACACACACATACACACACGCAGACACACACACACATACACATACACACACACACACACACACACACACACACACACACACACACACACGCTCACACACACACACACACACACACACACACACACACACACACACACACACACACACACACACACACACACACACACACGCTCACACACACACACACACACACACACACACACACACACACACACACACACACACATACACGCTCACACACACACACACACACACACGCACATACACACACATACACACACACATACATACACACACACACACTCACACACACACACACACACTCAGAACCCCACAACCTATCACACCATCCCAACACACAATACAATCCATACCCACAGCTTCCACCCAACCCCCAACCATAGAATCCCACAGTATGCTACCAGGTCTCCCACCCCCACAGGCCCCCCAAACCACAGTGTTGGAAAGAAAACTGAAGGTATGGTACACAAACGCTGATGGAATAACAAACAAGTGGGAGGAGTGGCACGAAAGAGTCAAAGAGGCATCACCAGACATCATAGCAATCACAGAAACCAAGCTTGCAGGTATGATAACAGATGCCATCTTCCCAACGGGATACCAGATCCTGAGGAAAGACAGAAGGAACAGGGGGGGGGGAGGAGTGGCATTGCTGATCAAAGACCGATGGAATTTTGATGAGCTGGAGAGAGGAGACAGCGGAGAAGAAAGTGATTGCATAGCGGGAACGCTTCACTCTGGAGGTCCCAAGGCGATAATTGCAGTGATGTATAACCCACCACAGAACAGCAGGAGGCCAAGGCAAGAGAATGACGAGAGCAATAGAGCGATGGTTGACACAATGGCTGCAGTGGCCAGAAGAGCTCATACATGCAGGGCAAAGCTCCTGATCATGGGCGACTTTAACCACAAGGAGATCGAATGGGAGAACTTGGAGCCACATGGGGGCCAAGATACATGGAGGGCTAAGATGATGGAGGTGGTACTGGAAAACTTCATGTACCAACACGTAAGGGACACTACAAGAGAGAGAGGAGAGGATGAACCAGCAAGACTGGACTTAGTATTCACCTTGAGTAGTGCAGATATTGAGGACATCACATATGAAAGACCCCTTGGGGCCAGCGATCATGTGGTTTTGAGCTTCGAATACACAGTAGAGCTACAAGTGGAGGGGGAAGCAGGAAGGCCAGGGCGAATGAAACCAAACTACAGGAAAGGGGACTACACAGGAATGAGGAACTTCCTGAATGAGGTTCAGTGGGACAGAGAACTGGCAGGGAAACCAGTTAATGAGATGATGGAATATGTAGTCACAATGTGCAAAGAGGCTGAGGAGAGGTTTGTACCCAAAGGTAACAGGAACAATGAAAAAGCCAGGATGAGCCCATGGTTCACTCAAAGATGCAAGGAGGCAAAAACCAAGTGTGCTAGGGAATGGAAGAAATATAGAAGGCAAAGGACCCAGGAGAATAAGGAGAGCAGTCGTAGAGCCAGAAGCGAATATGCACAGATAAGAAGGGAGGCCCAACGTCAATATGAAAACGAAATAGCAGCAAAAGCCAAATCTGACCCGAAGCTGATATACAGCCACATCAGGAAGAAAACAACAGTCAAAGACCAGGTAATCAGGCTAAGGAAGGAAGGAGGAGAGACAACAAGAAATGACCGTGAAGTATGTGAGGAACTCAACAAGAGATTCAAAGAAGTGTTCACAGAGGAGACAGAAGTGGCTCCAGGAAGACGGAGAGGTGGGGTACACCACCATGTGCTGGACACAGTACACACAACCGACGATGAAGTGAAGAGGCTTCTGAGTGAGCTAGATACCTCAAAGGCAATGGGGCCAGATAACATCTCTCCATGGGTCCTGAGAGAGGGAGCAGAGGCGCTATGTGTACCCCTAACAACAATATTCAATACATCTATCGAAACAGGGAGATTGCCTGAGGCATGGAAGACAGCAAATGTGGTACCAATCTTTAAAAAAGGAGACAGACATGAAGCACTAAACTACAGACCAGTGTTACTGACATGTATAGCATGCAAAATCATGGAAAAGATTGTCAGGAGAAGAATGGTGGAACATCTAGAAAGGAATGATCTCATCACCAGCAGACAACATGGTTTCAGAGACGGGAAATCCTGTGTCACAAACCTACTGGAGTTCTATGACATGGTGACAGCAGTAAGAGAAGAGAGAGAGGGGTGGGTGGATTGCATTTTCTTAGACTGCAAGAAAGCGTTTGACACAGTACCACACAAGAGATTAGTGCAAAAACTGGAGGACCAAGCAGGAATCACAGGGAAGGCACTGCAATGGATCAGGGAATACTTGTCAGGAAGACAGCAGCGAGTAATGGTACGAGGTGAGGTGTCAGAGTGGGCACCTGTGACCAGTGGGGTCCCACAGGGGTCAGTCCTAGGACCAGTGCTGTTTCTGGTATTTGTGAACGACATGACGGAAGGAATAAACTCCGAGGTGTCACTGTTTGCAGATGACGTGAAGTTGATGAGAAGAGTTCATTCGATCGAAGACCAGGCAGAAATACAAAGGGATCTGGACAGGCTGCAGACCTGGTCCAGCAACTGGCTCCTGGAGTTCAATCCAACCAAGTGCAAAGTCATGAGGATTGGGGAAGGGCAAAGAAGACCGCAGATGGAGTACAGTCTAGGGGGTCAGAGACTATAAACATCACTCAAGGAAAAAGATCTTGGGGTGAGTATAACACCAGGCACATCTCCTGAAGCGCACATCAACCAAATAACTGCTGCAGCATATGGGCGCCTGGCAAACCTCAGAACAGCATTCCGACATCTTAATAAGGAATCGTTCAGGACCCTATACACCGTGTACGTTAGGCCCATATTGGAGTATGCGGCACCAGTTTGGAACCCACACCTAGCCAAGCATGTAAAGAAACTAGAGAAAGTGCAAAGGTTTGCAACAAGACTAGTCCCAGAGCTAAGAGGTATGTCCTATGAGGAGAGGTTAAGGGAAATCAACCTGACGACACTGGAGGACAGGAGAGATAGGGGGGACATGATAACGACTTACAAAATACTGAGAGGAATTGACAAGGTGGACAAAGACAGGATGTTCCAGAGACTGGACACAGTAAGAAGGGGACACAGTTGGAAGTTGAAGACACAGATGAATCAAAGGGATGTTAGGAAGTATTTCTTCAGCCACAGAGTAGTCAGGAAGTGGAATAGTTTGGGAAGCGATGTAGTGGAGTCAGGATCCATACATAGCTTTAAGCAGAGGTACGATAAAGCTCATGGTTCAGGGAGAGTGACCTAGTAGCGACCAGTGAAGAGGCGGGGCCAGGAGCTTGGACTCGACCCCTGCAACCTCAACTAGGTGAGTACAACTAGGTTAGTACACACACACACACACACACACACACACACACACACACACACACACACACACACACAGGAAGTATAGTCACGCCACATGAAGGATATAGACTGAGTCACAAAACACTGAAAGTATCATATAAAGAAAAGTATCTTGGAGCCATTATTAACAAAAAACTGTCATGGGAATATCTTATATTTGAGACTGTGAGGAGCTGCTACGGTATATAGGTAAACTGTGAAATAGGTGTCAAGTGTCTGAATAGCGAAGTGTTAAGAAAGTTGTTTTATAACTTATATTAGGCCTAGATTGGAAAATGCAGCTTTTGTCTGCTGCTGACACTTCAAATTAAACGCCCAACTAAGACAGAAGACGATGGAAGAATCACACCAAAATGGCTGCAAGATATGAGCAATGCGTTCAAGGATGAAAGATTGAAAATATTAACATTTCACATGTTATCTTACAGGACGAAAAGACTAGACATTATAGTAATATATTAACGTCCTGAAAGAATTTGAAAGAGTAAAGATATTTTTGGAGCAGCCGTTGCCAGTTTACAAAAAAGTGGAGTGGAGAGAATATTATAAAAAATTCTTCTCAAATTGTCAAAGAGAGCAAATGACCAGTTGAAAGAATTAGTAAATACTGTAAATATTAGAATCTTTTGAAAAATATTCCATAAAGAAAGGAATGAAGACGGGACACCACTAGCACACCTCTCCTCCTGTAGCTGCAAATAGCAATATTACAAATAGTTAATCGCATACATTCTAATATATAAACAAATTGCTTTCAAAATAATTGAGATATACAAAACATTTGCTTCAGTTATTTTATATATGGTAAAAGAGAATTTTGCTGCACATTTCTAAAAAAAAAATAATTTTTCAGGTTTAAACACGGATGACACGGAGGAGGATCCACTAGCAGCGCAGCTCATCAGGTCGTAGAGAAAATGGTTTACAGTAACTTTGGATGTCTTCTAATTTAGATGTATTAAAAAGAATAATGAGCTATAAATACATTCCATTAGAGGGGTTGGCGTATACACAGGATAACCCCAGTGAATACCTTACAAAGTATTTTCTTAATTAAAGGGACGCTGACATGGGAGAGGTCCCACATTGTCGTTGATTAATATTAATAATAGTCTACATATATGTATATATGCACGATAGAGGCTCCATCAAAAACACACACACGCAAACACACACGCGCACAGAAACACACACACACACACACACACACACACACACACACACACACACACACACACACACACACACACACACACACACCAGGCAAGACTTCAAAGAGACCTGGACAGACTGGACACCTGGTCCAGCAAATAGCTTCTCGAATTTAATCCTGCCAAATGCAAAGTCATGAAGATAGGGGAAGGGCACAGAAGACCACAGACCGAGTATAGGCTAGGTGGCCAAAGACTGCAAACCTCACCCAAGGAGAAAGATCTTGGGGTGAGTATAACACCGAGCATGTCTCCGGAAGCACACATCAACCAGATAACTGCTGCAGCATATGGGCGCCTGGCAAACCTGAGAACAGCATTCCGATACCTTAGTAAGGAATCGTTCAAGACACTGTACACCGTGTATGTCAGGCCCATACTGGAGTATGCAGCACCTGTTTGGAAACCGCACTTGATAAAGCACGTCAAGAAACTAGAGAAAGTACAAAGGTTTGCGACAAGGTTAGTTCCAGAGCTAAGGGGAATGTCCTATGAAGAAAGATTAAGGGAAATCGACCTGACGACACTGGAGGACAGGAGGGTCAGGGGAGACATGATAACGACATATAAAATACTGCGTGGAATAGACAAGGTGGACAAAGACAGGATGTTCCAGGGAGGGGACACAGAAACAAGAGGCCACAATTGGAAGTTGAAGACACAAACGAGTCAGAGAGATATTAGGAAGTATTTCTTCAGTCATAGAGTTGTAAGGCAGTGGAATAGCCTAGAAAATGACGTAGTGGAGGCAGGAACCATACACAGTTTTAAGACGAGGTTTGATAAAGCTCATGGAGCGGGGAGAGAGAGGGCCCAGTAGCAACCGGTGAAGAGGCGGGGCCAGGAGCTAAGACTCGACCCCTGCAACCACAAATAGGTGAGTACAAATAGGTGAGTACACAAACACACACACACACACACACACACACACACACACACACACACACACACACATACACACACAGACACACACACACACACACACATACATACAAAATACTGAGAGGAATTGACAAGGTGGACAAAGACAGGATGTTCCGGAGATGGGACACAGCAACAAAGGGACACAGTTGGAAGTTGAAGACCAGATGAATCACAGGGATGTTAGGAAGTATTTCTTCAGCCACAGAGTAGTCAGGAATTGGAACAGTTTGGGAAGTGATGTAGTGGAGGCAGGATCCATACATAGCTTTATGGGAGAGTGACCTAGTAGCGACCAGTAAAGAGGCGGGGCCAAGAGCCTGGACTCGACCCCTGCAACCTTAACTAGGTGAGTACAACTAGGTGAGAACACACACACACACACACACACACATGCAGGCTCATGCAAGCAGGACAAAGCTACTGATCATGGGTGACTTCAACCACAAGGAAATCGACTGGGAGAACTTGGAGCCACATGGGGGCAAGAAACGTGGAGAGCTAAGATGATGGAGGTGGTACTGGAAAACCTCATGTACCAACACGTAAGGGACACTACCAGAGAGAGAGAGAGAGAGGATGAACCAGCGAGACTGGACCTACTATTCACCTTGAGTAGTGCAGATATTGAGGACTTCACACATAAAGTACCCCTTGGGGCCAGTGATCCTGTGGTTCTGAGCTTCGAATACATAGTAGAGTTACAGGTGGAAGGGGAAGCAGGAAGGGCCGGATGAATGAAGCCAAACTACAAGAAAGGGGACTACGCAGGCATGAAGAACTTCCTGCACGGGGTTCAGTGGGACAAAGAACTGGCAGCGAAGTCAGTAAATGAGATGATGGAATATATGGCAACAATATGCAAAGAAGCTGAGTGCGTGGCTAGGTGTCAGAGTGGGCGCCTGTAACGAGCGGGGTGACACAGGGATCTAGGACTGGTGCTGTTTCTGGTATTTGTGAACGACTTGACGGAAGGAATAGACTCCGAAGTGTGCCTCATTTTAGATGTTGTGAAATTGATGAGAAGAATTCAATCGGACGAGGACCAGGCAGAACTACAAAGAGATCTGGACAGGCTGCAGGCCTGGTCCAGCAACCCTGGTCCAGCAACTGGTTCCTGGAGTTCAATCCCACTAAGTGCAAAGTCGTGAAGACTGGGGAAAGGCAAAGAAGACCACAGACGGAGTACAGTCTAGAGGGCCAGAGCTTACAAACCTGACTCCAGGAAAAATGATCTTGGGGTGAGTATAGCACCGGACATATCTGCTGAGGAGCACATCAACCAAATAACTGCTGCAGCATGCGGGCGCCTATCAAACCTAAGAACAGCATTCTGACATCTAAATATTGAGTCATTCAGGACCCTGTGCACTGTGTACGTTAGGGCTATATTGGAGTATGCAGCGCCAGTTTGGAACCCTCTCCTAGCCAAATATGTAAAGAAACTAGAGAAAGTGCAAAGGTTTGCATCAAGACTAGTCCTGGAGCTAAGGGGTACGTCCTACGAGGAGAGGTTAAGGGAAATCAACCTGACGACACTGGAAAACAGGAGAGATGGAGAGAATATGAAAACGACATATAAAAGACTGAGAGGAATCGACAAGGGGGACAGAGATAGGATGTTCCAGAAATGGGACACAGCAATAAGGGGTCACAATTAAAAGTTGAAGACTCAGATGAATCACAGTGATGTTACGAAGTATTTCTTCAGTCACAAAGTTGTCAGGAAGTGGAATAGTCTGGAAAGTGATGTGGTAGAGGCAGGTTCTATACATAGCTTTAAGAAGAGGTATGATAAAGCTCACGGAGCAAGGAGAGAGTGACCTAGTAGCAACCAGTGAGCTGTGGATCGATCCCTGCAACCACAACTTGGTGAGTACAACTAGGTAAGTACAGACATTGCAGGAAATTAGCATTACAGGCCCTTGTAGAAGCAAGCAACAAAACAGGATACCCTAGGTTAGTCAGAACACCGGACAAATTGACTTCCTTGTGGATAGAGAAGAATGCTTATTTAAGGTACACACAAAGTCAGCTGTGTACGTATGACACACACACGCACACATAAGCACGACGACCTCTATCTCTCCCCTTACTGTCCCAGTCACTGTCCTTGCTCACTGTCCCCACTCACTGTTCCCGCTCACTGTACCCGTTCACTGTCCCTGCCTACTGTCCCTGCTCACTGTCCCTGCTCACTGTCCCACTCACTGTCCTGCTCACTGTCTCACTAACTGTCCCCTCTCATTGTCCCACTCACTGCCTCCCTCACTGTCCCTGCTCACTGTCCCCGCTCACTGTCTCCGTTCACTGTCCCACTCACTGTCCTGGTCACTGTCTCACTAACTGTCCCCTCTCACTGTCTCACTCACTGTCCCCCTCACTGTCCCCTTCACTGTCCCTGCTCACTGTCCCACTCACTGTCTCCCCCTCACAAGCCCCTTCACTTACCACTTCTTACTCTACCTTCTCCCTCTCTTCCCTCCCCTCTCTCCCTTCCCTGCTCCTCTCTCTCTCCCTCTTCCCTCCCCTCTCTCCCTTCCCTGCTCCTCTCTCCCTTCCCTCATTCTCCTCTCCCCCTCCCTCCCTCTCTATCTCTCCTGTTCTCATTCCCTCTGCACCCCACTCACACATGAACAGTACAAACACACTACAAAACCTAGCTGATTATAAATATAAACTGGAGCCCCAGAGGGGAAATTGTAAACTCAAGGAACAAGAGGAAGATCGGTCTGAAGTGGAAGAATGGACAGAAGAGCTATTGAAAAGGATGGAACAAGAGTGGGAAAGCAAACTAGGTGAGCTTACTGCAAAAATAGAGAAAAGGATGGAGGCAGAGAATAAGAATTGGGAGTCACGAGCTGAAGCTGCTGAAGCCTTGATATAGGCCCTAGAAGACAAAGTAAACATACTGAAGTGAGACACAGGGCCAATGACCAGAGGAGACATAGCATCCAGAGCAAGTAAACCAATATTAAATGAGGGGTCCAAAGGAAAGGAAGGAGACAAGAATTACATTAAGGCTTTATTAGGCCACCAGGCAAGGTCGAGGAATGGAAGGGGCACAATGTAGGAAAAAGGGACAGCAGTAAATGTGGGCAGAGAAGTAGGTAAAGAGGTGACAGGCCCTGAACAGAAACACGACTACGTCACCAGGAGATACGGGAGATATTAAGAGAGGCAGTGGTTATGTATAAATGGGAACCACAGATGCAGAGGGAAAAGCAATGGGAGGAGGAGAGGTAGAGGTCAGGCTTTATTCATGGGCTTCAGGAGAACAAAGGGAGGACATATAATTAATGATGGTAGAAAGAAAAACAAGAGACAGAAATATCATCAAACAGACGGAGAGGATGACATGAATGAGCCAATAAATTTTCAGAAAATAGTGGGGTACTCAAAGGGAAGAAATCGACCAGTCAAACTGATTTTCAAGACAGAAATAGTGAGGAACAGGATCCTGCACAGCTAAAGGAATTCATGAAATACTGGAGGGTGTTACTAAACCATGACAGAACGAGAACAGAGCAGCAATAGCTGATAGAAAGAGGACACAGAGACGAAGGGGGCAAGAAAAAGAGACACGGTTAGAGGCAGCGGAGGACAACTAAAGATAAGTGAAACAACATGAACAAAAACTCAGAGAATCACCCTCAGAACCCCACAGCCAAACATACTATTCCAACACAAACTACACTCCAGACCCACAGCCCAAATACCCAGACTATCCAGACCCAGACCCCACACTACTCTGAAGAATTTCATAGCACACTGCCAGTTTCCCCACTCCCCCAGCCCCTATAACCCCCCAGAATAGTATGTTAGAGAGAAAATGGAAGGTATGGTACAACAACCCTGATGGAATAACGAATAAGTGGGAAGAGAGGCACAAAATAATCACAGAGGCATCACCAGACATCAGATCAGATCGGACTCACAGGTAAGGACCCACTAGGGGCGAGGGGCAAGTGGGGACAGTACGAAGAATTGACGGTGAGAGGAATGTCTTGAGTCGAAGAGAGAAGAGTCAGGACTAGACCCAACTGCTAAGCCTGGATAAACAATAACGAAGACGACGTAGAAGACAGCAGGAACTCTGCGGGTGCTGACTGCAACTCGCTGGACGGAAGATTGCTGCATCTTGATGTTGATTGGCGTCTGGCAGAAGCTGGAGGTGTGGTCAAGGGAGGCTAGCTTCTTGATTGGTCAGGTGTCGTTATATTGTGAGTCAGGAGTTACTTCATTTCTTCAGTGTGGGAGGCATTCCTTATGTTTTGCAGTTGTTGGAAGGAAACGATGAGTAGTCTTGTAATCTTGGGTCGAAATGCTGGGTCGGCTTGTAACTGGTCAAGGGTCATCTTGAGTGTAGTAAAGGAGCAGTGGGATCCTTTACGATTTGTAAACTTGACTGTTCTGTCGTGTATTTTCTCATACAAAGTGTCGACATTCATGGTGGGTTCTTGGTCAGGAGTAGTATAAAAAGTTATATCCTTCCAGTGCAGGTATTGATCTCGATGTTGGTCTTTTATATTAATACGTCGAGTGATGGCTGGAGAGGTTTTTGTTGGTGGTTGCAGCATTGAAGGTTCTTTCAATGTTGGTGTCTCTGCTAGAGAGTGTGTAGAAGACTGTGGTAGAATCGTGGCTTCTGATTGGTCCATATGAGGAGTGGTGAGTGGAGGTGAAGGAGGTACGCCGCCACGACGAGCCAATCGACGAGTAGGAGGCGATCGACGAATAGGAGGCGTAGTGCTGACTTGGATGTTATCAGGTGAACGTTGATTGGAGGATTCAAAAATGGATGCGTCGTCATTGTCAGTTATTAATTCCTTCAAGTCATCTGGCGCGTCAAAACTGACGATCTTCGGGATTATTTTCAAAATTTCAGCTGATGGTGGACTTGCAGGGAAGCTAAATGATGGCATGTTGTTGAGTGCAAGAAGTTCATTGATAGTCGTGTTGAAAGAGCCGGGTTTTGCAGCATTTTGCATGTGGGCAAACATCATGCAGTAATAGAATTTGGTGGAAATATCATCAGGTGGAGGTTGGGTAGTGAGAGGTGGTGGAGACGACTGTTGAGTAGCTTGTAGAATCTTGGATGTTGTGGATTGAATCTTGGCAATTGCAGCATATGTAGGAGAGGTTCCAGATGACTTCTTTGTTTCTTCCTTTAGTTTCTTAGAAAGGATATCCTTTCGCACTGGACACTTGGCTGCAAGAGTATGGTGATCACTCTTACAGTTGATGCAAGTGGGAGCAGCAGTGGAAGTGCAAGAACGAAAATCGTGTCCTGCAGACCCACAGGTGGAACATATCTTCTTATTCTTCACGTGGCAGTCGGCAGTAGAGTGACTGTACGAGTAACATGTCCAGCAAGGTGTTATGTACGTGAAGCGTTCAGGTTCAATCTGTCGAGGGTTGATGTAGTAGTAAGAGATGGCCAGGCCATCCGACAGTGCTCTGGTCTCCATGGTAACGTCCAGGAATGTGACCTTGAGCATTGAGGAAGCGTTTGGAATCTTCACTACAGTGTCAATCTTGGCCCAGGTGTTGAGGTCTTCAAGTGATGTAGTAATTTCCTGGATGGTCATGTTCGTGATCAGCTTGTCAAGACGTTTCATAAATACTGAACGTTTTGCAAGCATGTATGGTGACGTAGAGATGGTAAAGCCTCGATCTTCTAAGGTCTTCATGGCAGTAGGTGTAAGCACCTTGTCAGCTTCAGTATCATCGAGAAAAGTGACGATGAAAGCTTTCTTCAGTGACGTGATCTTGGAGAACTTTGCGTGCAGACAAGTGTTGAGAGAAGCTGCAAGCTCAAGCTTCGTGGCGTCATCGACGACAGCAGACTTGGGCTTAATTCTCACACGATGAGACATAGTGGAGATGGTAGAGGTTCCCCTCCCCAACGGGGATCGTAGGGATACTGTGCAAGTAAGGAGAGCTGCTATGACCTGCCAGGGCGAGAGTCAACAGCAGAATGTCTGTCTGATGCACCAGACATCATAGCTCTCACAGAACTGGATATCAGATCCTGAGGAAAGACAGAGGGAACACAGGGGATGGAAGAGTGACACTGCTCATCAAAAACCAAGAGGATTTTGAAGAGCTGGAGAGAAGAGACAGAGAAGCGAGAGACTACATAATAGGAACACTTCAGACTGGAGGTCCCAAGGTGGTTACTGCAGTCATGTATAACCCAACACAGAATAGCAGGAGACCAAGGCAAGAATATGATGAGAGTAACAGAGCGATGTTTGACACACTGGCCAGAAGGGCCCATGTGAACAGGGCAAAGGTACAGACTGTGGGTGATTTCAGTCGCAAGAAATTGACTGGGAAAACCTGGAGCCACATGAGGGTTCAGGAATGTGGAGGCGTAAGACGAAGGAGGTGGTACTGGAAAACCTCATGCATCAACATTTAAGGGACACTACCAGAGAGAGAGAGGAGAGGACGAACCAGGAAGACTGGACCTAGTATTCACTTCGAGTAGTGCAGATATTGACGACGTTAGTTATGAGAGACCCCTTGAAGCTAGTGATAGCGTGGTTCTGAGATTCGAATACATAGTAAAGTTGCAAGTGAAGAAGGAAGCAAGAAGGGGGACTTCACAGGCCTGAGGAATTTCCTACACAAAGTTTAGTGGGACAGAGAACTGGTAGGAGATTAGTAAATGAGATGATGGAATATATGACAACAATATGCAAGGAAGCAGAGGAAAGGTTTTTACCCAAGGGCAACAGAAACAATGAGAAGGCTAGGACGAGCCCTTGGTTCACCCAAAGGAGTAGAGAGGCCAAAAGCAAGTGTGCTAGAGAATGGAAAAGTACAGAAGACAAAGGACTCAGGAAAATAAGGAGAGTAGTCGAAGAGCCAGAAATGAATATGCTACGGCAAGGGAGAAGGCTCAACGACAATATGAAAATGACATAGCACCGAAAACCAAGTCAGACCCAAAGCAGTTGTACAGCCACATCACGACGAAAACAACAGTCAAGGACCAAGTAATCAGGCTGAGGAAGAAAGAAGGGGAGATCACAAGAAACGACAGGAGAAGTATGTGAGGAGCTCTACATGAGACTCAAGGAAGTATTCACAGAGGAGACAGAAGGAACTCCATAAAGACAGAGAGGTGGGGTACACCATCTAGTAATGAACACAATACATACAACCGAGGAGGTGAAGAGGCTGCTAAGCAAACTAGATACCTCAAACTCGATGGCACCAGACAACATCTCTCCGTGCGCCATGAGAGAGGGAGCAGAGGCACTCTGTGCACCATTAACAACAATCATCAGCATATCTATCGAAACAGGGCAACTACATGAGGGATGGACGACAGCAAATGTAGTACCATTTTTTTAAAAATTGAGACAGACACAAAGTATTAAACTGCAGACCAGTGTCACTAACATGTATAGTGTGAAAAGTTATGGAGAAAGTTATCAAGAGAAGAGTGGTGGAGCACCTAGAAGGAAACAAGATTATCAGCGACAACCAGCAGAGATGATGGGAAGCATTTCTTCAGCTGCAGAATTGTCAGGAAGTGGAATAGTCTAGGAAAAAAGGTAGTGGAGGCAGGTATAACATATAGATTTAAGAAGAGGTTTGATAAAGCCTATGGAGCAGGGAGAGAGTGAACCTAGTAGCGACCAATGAAGAGGTGGGACCAGGAGCTATGAATCGACACCTGCGAGCACATCTAGGTCAGTACAGTTAGGTAAATACACTCACACACATACACCCACACACACACACAGACTCACACACACACATACACACACACACACACACACACACACACACACACACACACACACACACACACACACACACACACACACACACACACACACACACACACATACAAATGAGGAGGAGGTGAAGAAGCTGCTAAGGGACATCGATGCCTCAAAGGCAATGGGACTGGACATCTCTCAGTGGGTCCTTAGAGAGGGAGCAGATATGCTGTGTGTGCCACTTACGACAATCTTCAACACATCCCTGGAAACTGGGCAACTACCTGAGGTATGGAAGACAGCAAATGTAGTTCCCATTTTTAAAAAAGGAGACAAAAAAAGAGACACTAAACTATAGACCCATGTCACTGACGTGCATAGTATGCAAAGTTATGGAGAAAATTATCAGGAGAGTGGTGGAGCACCTGGAATGGAACAAGAGTATAAACGCCAACCAACACGGATTCATGGAATGCAAATCCTGTGTCACAAACCTTCTGGAGTTTTATGCTAAAGTAACAGAAGTAAGACATGAGAGAGAGGGGTGGGTTGATTGCATCTTCTTGGACTGCAAGAAGGCCTTTGACACAGTTCCTCACAAGAGATTAGTGCAGAAGCTAGAGGATCAGTCGCATGTAACAGGAATGGCACTGCAATGGATCAGAGAATACCTGACAAGGAGGCAACAACGATTCATGGTACGTAATGATGTATCACAGTGGACACCTGTGACGAGCGGGGTCCCACAGGGGGTCAGTCCTAGGACCAGTGCTATTTTTGGTATATGTGAACGACATGATGGATGAGTTAGACTCAGAAGCATCCCTGTTCGCAGGCGATGTGAAGTTAATGAGGAGAATTAAATCGGATGAGGATCAGACAGGACTTCAAAGAGGCCTGGACAGACTGGACACCTGGTCCAGCAACTGGCTTCTCGAGTTTAATCCCGCCAAATGCAAAGTCATGAAGATAGGGGAAGGGCACAGAAGACCGCAGAGTATAGGTTAGGTGGCCAAAGACTGCAAACTTCGCTCATGGAGAAAGATTTTGGGGTGAGTATAACACCGAGCATGTCTCCAGAAGCACACATCAACCTGATAACTGCTGCAGCATATGGGTGCCTGGCAAACCTGAGAACAGCGTTTAAATACATTAGTAAGGAATTCAAGATACTGTACACCGTGTACGTCAGGCCCATACTGGAGTATGCAGCACCTCTTTGCAACCCGCACTTAATCAAGCACATCAAGAAATTAGAGAAAGTGCAGAGGTTTGCGACAAGGTTACTTCCAGTGGTAATGGGAATGTCCTATGAAGAAAGGTTAAGGGAAATCAGCCTGACGACACTGGAGGACAGGAAGGTCAGGAGAGACATGAAAATGACATACAAAATATTGCGTGGAATAGATAAGGAAGACAGAAACAGGTTGTTCCAGAGAGGGGACTCAGAAACAAGGGGAAACAATTGGAAGCTGAAGACTCAGACGAGTCATAGGGATGTTAGGAACTATTTCTTCAGTCATAGAGTTGTCAGACAGTGGAATAGCCTAGAAAGTGACGTAGTGGAGGCGGGAACCAAACAGTTTTAAGACGAGGTTTGACAAGGCTCATAGAGCAGGGAGAGAGAGAGGGCCCAGTAGCAACTGGTGAAGAGGCGGGGCCAGGAACTAAGACTCGACCCTTACAATCACAAATAGGTGAGTACACACACACACACACACACACACACACACACACACACACACACACACACACACACACACACACACACACACACACACATACACGAGCTACAAGAGCTCAGCAAGAAAATGGAGGTGTGGATGGATGCAGAAAGCAGGAAATCGGAGTTACAAGCCATTGCAGCAGAAGCTAAGATACAGAGCTCAGAAGAGGAACTAAAAAATCTGAAACAACCTAGAGAACCAAAGGACAGTACAGTCATTACATCAGGAACTGCAACATCAGTCACAGACTGTGTGCGAAGGCCCTATTAGATCCACATGGGGCTTGGGAAAAGACGGGCAGCCCATCAAGAACAAATGAGGGGTCTAAAGATAATGAAGGAGCTAAGCTATACGCAGAGACTCTAACAGACAACTGCAGTGCTAGGGAAGAGAGTGAAGGCAGGAACACTTCAGTGGCAGGAACTAAATCATCTAAGGGGATACACAGGGAAATACAGTTGGAGGACAAAAGGAGAGGTCAGTTTTTGTCCATGGGCTCCACGAAGTTGAAGCGGAAACTTATGAAGCAAGAAAACAGGAGGAGAAAAAAGATTGAAAGTATCATGAAAGCAATAGGACAGGACGACATGACACAGCTGACAAATTTTCGGAGAATTGGGTGGTTTGCGAGAAGAAAAAAATGGCCAGTCAAAGTGATTTTCAAGACACAGTCAGCTCGAAACCGGATCCTGAAAGAGAAAGCACAACTGAGGGACAAACCGGAATACCAGAGAGTGTACCTAGACTGAGACGGAACACAAGAAGAAAGGAAGATACTGAAAGAGAGGGTGCAAAGACACGAGGAGGGATGAGAGGGAAGGACGGAGATGAGGAGGAGAACCCAGACCCAGATGGAAGAGCAAACACAACCCCTTCCAGAACTACCCACAGAAGGAATCCAGCCACAGAAACCCCAATGCAACCAAACCCAGCGTTCTCCCCAGACCACAGTTTTAGAAAAGTAGTTGAAGGTTTGGTATAAGAACGCGGAAGGAATAACAAATAAATGCGAGCAATGGCATGACAGAATCAACGAAACGTCCCCAGTCCCAGAAACAAAACTCAGCGGACCATTAACGGACAATCTTCCTGCAGGATATCAGATTCTAAGGAAAGACAGAATGAATAGAGGGGGGAGGAGGGGTTGCACTGCTCATTAAAAATCGATGGAGTTTTCAGGAAATGGAAGGCATGGACGAGATTGGAGAAAGGGATTACATAGCAGGTACAATTCAGTCTGGATGACATAAGGTTGTCATTGCAGTGATGTATAACCCACCACAGAACTGCAGAGGCGAAGAGAGGAATATGAAGAGAGCAACAGAACAATGGTGGACACACTAGTTGAGGTGGCCAGAATTGCTCACTCGAGTAGAGCAAAGTTATGGGCTATACCACAAGGTTATAGGCTATGCCACATCGGGGTCCCAAAACATGTAGAACCAAGATCATGAATGTAGCACTGGAAGACCTCATGCACCAGCATGTTAGGGACACTACCAGAGAGGGGAGGACGAACCAGCAAGACTAGACCTTGTGTGCACCCTGAGTAGCTCAGACATTGAAGACATCATATACGAAAGGACCCTTGGAGCAAGTGATCACGTGGTTTTGAGCTTTGAATACATAGTAGACTTACAAGTGGAGAGGGTAAAAGGAGTAGAAAGGGAACAGCCAAACTATAACAGGGAGGACTACAGAGGTATGAGGAACTTGCTGCAGTGGGAAAGAGAATTGGTAGGAAAGTCAGTAAACGAAATGATAGACTACGTAACAACAAAATGCAAGGAGGAAGAGGAAAAGGTTTGTTCCTAAGGGTAACAGAAATAATGGGAAGACCAGAATGAACCCTTGGTTTACCCGAAGGTGTCGGGAGGCAAAAACTAAGTGTGCTAGTGAATGGAAAAAGTACGGATGGCAAAGGACCCAGGAAAATAAAGAGATCAGTCGAAAAGCCAGAAACGAGTATGCACAGATAAGGAGGGAGACACAGCTACAGTACGAAAACACCAGAGCATTGAAAGTCAAGTCTGACCTGAAAATGTTTTACAGCCATCAGGAGGAAGACAACAGTCAAAGACCAGGTAATTAGGCTGATGGAAGAAGATGGGAAGCCCACAAGAAACGATCATGAGGTATGTGAGGAGCTCAACACGAGAGTTAAGGAGCTGTTAAGTGACCTTGATACCTCAAAGGCGGTGGGATCGGACATCTCTCCATGGATCCTTAGGAAGGGAGCAGAGTTACTGTGTGTGCCACTAACCACATTTTTCAACACATCCCTTGAAACTGGGCAACTACCTGAGGTATAGAAGACGGCAAATGTAGTCCCCTTTTGAAGAAACGAAGCATTAAACTACAGACCAGTGTCACTGATATGTGTATTGTGCAAAGTCATGGACGAAATTATCAGGAGGATAGTGGTGGAGAAGCTGGAACGGAACAAGATTATAAATGACAACTAACACAGATTCATGGAAGGCAAATCCTGTGTCACAAACCTACTGGAGTTTTATGATCTGCAGGAAGTCCTTCGAAACAGTTCCTCACAAGAGATTAGTGCAGAAGCTAGAGGATCAGGCGCGATTAACAGGAAGTGCACTGCAATGGATCAAAGAATAACTGACAGGAAGGAAACAATGAGAACTACTAACGGATCTGGGGAGGCTGCAGACCTGGTCCAGCAATTGGCTCCTCGAGTTTAACCCCACCAATTGCAAATTCATGAAGATTGAGGAAGGGCAAAGAAGACCGCTGATGGAGCACAGTCTAGGGGGCAGAGACTACAAACTTCACTCAAGGAAAAAGATCTAGGGGTGAGTACAACACCAGGCACATCTTCTGAGACGCACGTCAACCAAATAACTGCTGCAGCATATGGGCGCCTAGTAAACCTAAGAACAGCATTCCGACATTTTAATAAGGAATAGTTCAGGACCCTGTACACTGTGTACGTTAGGCCCATATTGGAGTATGCGGCACCAATTAGGAACCCACACCTAGCCAAGCACGTAAAGAAACTAGAGAAAGTGCAAAGTTTTGTAACAAGACTAGTCCCAGAGCTAAGGGTTATGTCCTACGAGGAGAGTTTAAGGAAAATCCACCTGACGACACTGGAAGACAGGAGAGATAGGGGGACATGATAACGACATATAAAATACTGAGAGGAATTGACAAGGTGGGCAAAGACAGGATGTTCCAGAGATGGGACACAGCAACAAGGGGACACAGGTAGAAGTTGAAGACATAGATGAATCACAGGGATGTTAGGAAGTATTTCTTTGGTCACAGAGTAGTCAGGAAGAGGAATAGTTTGGGAAGCGATGTAGTGGAGGCAGGATCCATACATAGCTTCAAGCAGAGGTATGATAAAGCTCATGGTTCGGGGAGAGAGACCCAGTAGCGACCAGTGAAGAAGCGGAGACAGGAGCTATGAATCGACCCCTGCAACCACAACTAGGTGAGTACACACTCACACACACACACACACTACACACACGCACACACGCACACGCACACGCACATGCACACACGCACACACACACACATACACACACACACACACACACACACACACACACACACACACACACACACACACACACACACATACACACGCACACACGCACACACACACACACACACACACACTCAGCGACAGTATGAAAAAAACATAGCATCGAAAGTCAAGTCTGACCCGAAACTGTTGTATAGCCACATCAGGAGGAAGACAACAGTCAATGACCAGGTGACGAGACTGTTGACAGATGGTGGGGAACTCACAAGAAACAATCAGGAGGTATGTGAGAACCTATATAGGATATTTATGAAAGTATTTACAGTAGAGACAGGAATGGCTCTAGGAAGACAGCACAAAGTGGAACATCAACAGGGAATATACCAACAAGTGTTGGATGACATACGAACAACGGAGGATGAGGTGCAGAAGCTGCTAAGTGACTTTGATACCTCATAGGCCATGGGACCGGACAACATCTCCCCGTGGGTCCTTAGAGATGGAGCAGAGATGCTGTGCGTTCCATTAAACGCAATCTTCAATACATCCCTTGACACTGGGCAACTACCTGAGATATGGAATACGGCAAATGTAGTCCCCATTTTTAAGAAAGGAGACAGAAACGAGGCACAAAACTACAGACCAGTGTCTCTGACGTGTATAGTATGCAAAGTCATGGAGAAGATTACCATGACAGTGGTAGAGCACCTGGAACAGAACAAGATTATAAATGACAACCAGTATGGATTCACGGAAGGCAAATCCTCTGTCACAAACCTTCTGGAGTTTTATGCCAAAGTAACGAAAGACACGAGAGATAGGGTTGGGTGGATTGCATTTTCCTGGTCTGCAGAAAGGCCATCGACAAAGTTCCTCACAAGAGATTAGAGCAGAAGCTGGAGCATGAGGCACGTATAACAGGGAGGGCCCTGCAATGGATCAGAGAATACCTGACAAGGAGGCACGTGGAACGTGAAGAGGTATCACAGTAAGCGCCTGTGACGAATGGGGTCCCACAGGGGCCAGTTCTAGTACCAGTGTTATTTTTGATATATGTGAATGGCATGATGGAAGGGATAGACTCGGAAGTGTCCCTGTTTGAAGATGATGTGGAGTTGATGAGAAGAGTTAAATCGGATATGGATCAGGTAGGACTACGAAGAGACCTGGACAGACTGAAAACGTGGTCCAAAAACTGGCTTCTCGAATTCAACCCTGCCAAAAGCAAATTAATGAAGATTTGGAAGGGGCAAAGAAGACTGCACACAGAGTATAGGATAGGTGAACAAAGACTGCAAACCTCACTCAAGGAGAAAGATCCTGGGGTGACCATAACACAGAGCACGTCTCCGGAGGCACACATCAACCAGATAACTGCTACAGCATAAAAGCACCTGGCAAACCTGAGAATAGCGTTCCGATACCTTGATAACGAATCGTTCAAGACACTGTACACTGTGTACGTCAGGCCCATACTGGAGTATGGAGAACCAGTTTGGAACCCACACTTTACCTAGTACGCCAAGAAGTTAGAGAAAGTACAAAGGTTTGCAACAAGGCTAGTTCCAGAGGTCAGGGAAATGTCCTACGATGAAAGGTTGAGGGAAATCGGAATGACGACACTGGAGGACAGAAGGGTCAGGGGAGACATGATAACGAAATACAAGACACTGCTTGGAATAGATAAGGTGGACAGAGACAGGTTGTTCTAGAGAGGATGATACAGAAACAAAGGGTCACAATGGGAAGCTCAAGACTCAGATGAGTCAAAGGAATGTTAGGAAGTATTTCTTCAGCCACAGAGTTGTTAGGAAGTGGAATTGTCTGGTAAGCGATGTAGTGGAGGCAGGAACCATACATAGCTTTAAGACGAGGTATGACAAAGCTCATTTAGCAGAAAGAGAGAGAGAGGACCTAGTAGCGATCAGTGAAGAGGCAGGGCCAGGAGCTCTCTCACCACCCCTGCAACCAAAATTAGGTGAGTACAATTAGGTAGGTGATTTCACACACAGACACACACACACACACACACACACACACACACACACACACACACACACACACACACACACATACACACACACACACACACACACACACACACACGTAGTGTAGTGGGTCACAAGCGCCAGGCTCCGAGAATCTTAGTGCTTTTAGGGCGTGTTTTAGCAGCTAGAAGCAACCAGTGTTAGTGACAACGTCAGTGAACAACCCTACAAGTGATAACCAAAGTATTAGCAAAAATAAATAAAGTAAGGGCGAGAGAAAGCCTGAAATTATACAACAAAATTTCAAAGTGCCAGTTCGTTGAGGCCTAGTTGGCACCTGTTGCCACATTGTTACACATATACAAAGTACAAAGCGAGTGACTAAAGAGAAAAGATCAAATAGAATTAAGAGAGGGTAGCTAACGACAAACTGTGATGTAGCATACAGCGTGAACAAGCTAGCCAGAAAGGGGATATATATATATATATATATATATATATATATATATATATATATATATATATATATATATATATATATATATATATATATATATATATATATATACATACATATACATAAATATACATAAGCAGAGGTGGTGGCAGCAGTAGGCCTGAGGCCATAACAGGTTGGGTGTCATCACAAATAAGAAGTGTACTTACCAAAAGTGAAGTGTAAATTATAAAAGTAGCAGTATACAAGTGATAAGTGTGGTAAATGAGGACTCAAAAGGGCAACGAGAAAAGAATAGCTGAAGAAGTCAGCGGCGGAAGGGCGAGGTGCACGAGTCATCGTACAGCGAGCATCGTACAGCGAGCATCGTACATCAGGCATCTGGATGGACGTCCCCTCTGAGGAGTAACGTACAAATCACCTGTTTGTGGTTGGCGGGAAGTTTTGAGTGGTAGAGCCGGCCCTGCGATCACTGGTGGCTGGGTATCATAAACCCTGCTCCAGAGGGATTATCATACACACAACACCTAGCAGTAGTAAGAAGATAAAATTTGTAGGAGCAAGGAATAGGCAGGAGGATTAAGTCGGGGCTAATGGGACTACAGCCCTGACAACAGTTTCGAGAGATAATGTTTTAGGACACAAAGACAGTACAATCTGAGAAGCAAGTATTGGGTACACATGTAGTAAAAGGTAGTACATAACTGGGTGAAAGAATGACTTGTTAACACACGCTAGTATTATAATTATTAGAATTACTCTCAGTGTTAATGGTATCTTATTAGTATTACGGATACACAGAGGTGAATTGTATTTCTGGGACATATAAACAACTGATGTGCTCACACACACACGCGCGCACACACATGCACTCGGGGCCAGGAGCTGAGTCTCGACCCCTGAAACCACAACTAGGTGAGTACACACAGCTGAACCTTGGAATTTGACCGTGTCCCCTCACCCCCCACACACCTTTCCCTCCCCCACAGACCATTCCCCTCCCCGCTCTTGCCTTCACTCCCTCCTATCTTTTCCTTCCCTCGTGTTTCTCTCTCTCATAGCCTTTTTCCCTCCCCTTCCCCCTACTCTCTCTCTCTCTCTCTCTCTCTCTCTCTCTCTCTCTCTCTCTCTCTCTCTCTCTCTCTCTCTCCCTCTCTCTCTCCCTCTCTCTCTTCCTCTCTCTCTCCCTCTCTCTCTCTCTCTCTCCCTCACTCCCATAACCCAATCTCTCACCCTCCTCTCTCTCTATAGGCTTCTCTCTCCATCTCTCCATTTCTCTCTCTCATAGCTTTTTCCCTCGCTCTCCTTTCTCCCTCTCTCTCTCTTTCTCTCCCTCTCCCTCTCCCTCTCTTTCTCCCTCTCTCTACCCTTTCTCTTCCCCCTCACATTTCTCTCTCTCCCCCTTGGTCTTATCCCTCACCCCCATACTCTCTCCTCTCTCTCCCTCTTTCTACCCTTTCTCTCTCCCCCCGCACCCTCTCCCTCCTCTAGCCTTCTGTCTGTGGTTCAAAAAAAAAAAAAAAAAAAAAAAAAAAAAAAAAAAAAAAAAAAAAAAAAAAAAAAAAGGTGGCCTTAGAGGACGGAAAACCAGAGATCTGGTAGACGAACCAGGGAGGAAAGACTGGGAGTTAGAGCTCCAAAAAAGGGAGGAAGAGTGGGGAAGGAAGATAGTAGAGCTTGGTAAGAAAATGGAGGAGCGGATAGCTGAAGAGTGCAGGAAGTGGGAAGTACAGGTCTTAGCAGCAGAAGCTAGGATACAGTGCTTAGAAGAGAGACTGCAAAGCCTGAAACAGATTAGAGAGACAAATGACAATTCAGATGTGACATCAGGAAATTCAAAGTCAGGCGCAGACAAGGGGACGGTAAGCAACAACAGAGACATGCCATACACGAAGGCCCTATCAGACCCACGTGGGGCCAGGGAAAAGACGATGAGCACACTAAGATCAAACGACAGGTCCGAAGACAATGAAGGTATGTTATATGCAGAGATTCTAACAGCCAACTGCAGTAGCAGTAGCAAGGGACAGCTGGTCAGGAAAAACAGTTCACTGAGAATAGAAGTTTCAGATATGACAGGGACTGAAGGCAAGAACATGTCAATGGAAGGAAATAAAATGCCTCAGAGGAAGCAGATGGAGACTCAGTGGGAGGAGGAAAGGGCGAGGTCAGTTTTTGTGTACAGGCTCCAAGAAGCCAAGGGGGACAACTTTGAAGAAATAAAACAGGAGGAGAAAAAAATGATTGAAGGCATCATGAAAACAATAGGGGAGGGCGATATGACCCAGGTGACAAATTTTCAGAGAATTGGGTGGTTTGCGAGTGGAAGGATACGGCCTGTCAGAGTAACTTTCAAGGAAGAATCAGTTCGAACCAGGCTTCTGCAAGAGAAAGCAAGACTGAGGGACAAAGAGGGGTACCAGAGAGTATACCTCGACCGTGACAGAACACAAGAAGAAAGGACTACACTGAAAGAGAGGGTACAGAGACGCAAGGAGGAACGAGAAGCAACGAAAATGAGCAGAAACCAGACACAGGAGGAAGGGCAAACACACCCCACAGAATCTCCCACCAAAAGACTCCACCCGCGACATTCCCAACGCAACTGAGCAACCTATACTACAACCCACTCACTGTTCCCTCTGCCACCAACCCCCATATCACAAACCTCACCCCAACAGCTGTCCCTTATGGGCATTCTGACCCCACCCCCATCAACACAAACCCCACCTACACCAGAGCCCCATATAGGCCCCCACCAAGGCTCTCGCTCCCCCAACCCCAATATTCTTGCATGACCACAATGATAGAAAAGAAACTAAAGGTTTGGTACACAAACGCGGATGGAATAACGAATAAACATGAGGAGTGGAACGAAAGAATCAGTGAAAAATCCCCAGACATCATAGCAGTCACAGAAACAAAACTCGCTGAGACAATAACAGACACAATCTTCCCAACAGGATATCAGATCCTGAGGAAAGATAGAAGGAGTAGAGGGGGAGGAGGGGTTGCACTGCTCATAAAACACCGATGGGGATTTGAGGAAATGGAAGGCATGGACATGATTGGAGAAAGAGACTACATTGTAGGTACAATTCAGTCCGGAGAACATAAAGTAGTCATTGGAGTGATGTATAACCCACCACAGAACTGCAGGAGGCCAAGAGAGGAGTACGAAGAAAACAACAGGGTGTTGGTGGACACACTGGCTGAGGTGGCAAGAAGAGCTCACTCGAGCAGAGCAAAGTTACTGGTAATGGGCGATTTCAACCACAGGAAGATCGACTGGGAAAACCTGGAGCCACATGGGGGTCCCGAAACATGGAGAGCCAAGATGATGGATGTGGTACTTGAAAACCTCATGCATCAACATGTCAGGGACACAACCAGAGAGAGAGGGGAGGATGAGCCAGCAAGACTGGATCTTGTGTTCACCCTGAGCAGTTCAGACATTGAGGACATCACTTACGAGAGGCCCCTTGGAGCTAGCGATCACGTGGTTCTGAGTTTTGACTATATAGTAGAGTTACAAGTGGAGAAGGTAACAGGAACTGAAGGGGACAGGCCAAACTATAAAAGGGGGGACGACACAGGTATGAGAAACTTCCTGCAGGAGGTTCAGTGGGACAGAGAAATGGTAGGAAAATCAGTAAACGAGATGATGGAATATGTGGCAACAAAGTGCAAGGAGGCAGAGGAAAGTTTTGTTCCCAAGGGAAACAGAAATAATAGGAAGACCAAAACGAGTCCTTGGTTTACCCGAAGGTGTAGGGAGGCAAAAACTAAGTGCAACAGAGAATGGAAAAGGTACAGGAGGCATAGGACCCAGGAAAACAAGGAGATTAGTAGAAGAGCCAGAAACAAGTATGCACAGATAAGGAGGGAGGCCCAGCGACAGTATAAAAACGACATAGCATCGAAAGTCAAATCTGACCCGAAACTGCTGTATAGCCACATTAGGAGGAAGACAACAGTCAGGGACCAGGTGATAAGGTTGAGGAAAGAAGGTGGATAACTCACAAGAAACGATCAAGAGGTATGTGAGGAGCTCAACACGAGATTTAAGGAAGTATTTACAGTAGAGACAGGAAGGACTCTGGGGGGACAGACCAGATGGGGACACCAGCAAGGAATACACCAACAAGTGTTGGACGACATACATTCAGATGAGGAGGAGGTGAAGA
>NC_091296.1:40657994-40660494 GCF_038502225.1 Cherax quadricarinatus | reverse complement strand
GTTCTTGCAGCTAGCCAAGGAGGGTCCCTTGCTGGATCAGGAACTTGCATTTTGGTAGCAAAGTGTTCAGCAAAGAGGTCCGCCTTCTCTTGATTACTAGTAGAGGTGGTCCCATCCTGTCGATTTAGAGGTGGAATGAGTTCATCAGGGAGATAACCCTGTCTGTCCTTGACCAGGGACCACCAGGTTTTGGAGCCTACCCTACCTGATGCTAGCTTTCTTTTAGTGTCCACCTCCCATTTAGCAATGGCCCATTTTTGAACGTCACCCATATGCCTACAGGCTTGCCTGTGCAAGTTCCTGTTATAGGTGGTAAGATGTCTCTTATACCTTCGCCATGCTTTGTACTTAGCAGTAGCAGCCTCTCTACAACGAAAGCCTCATGTCAAATACTGCAAGAAGGTCATCGAAGTCCCTCTGTATAAGGTGTTGGTTGAGGTCACCAACAATTATGATATGTTGACAGTTGTGTTGTAGCAGAAGGGAGCCCATATTTTCCATTAAGAACTTGATGGGGTCTGCATGTCGCAACTGAGGTCTGTACATTGCACATGCTAGTACAGAGGAACTAGTGTTTATGCAGAGCTTGAAGAACATTATTTCAAGATGAATAGTGGTGGCAACATCAATGTGCTGGGCATGAACACTTTTAGAGAAGCACACAGCAACACCACATCCTTGCCCTTGCCTGTCTCTTCTCATCCATGAGGTGTAGCCAGCAATTCTTGCAAATTTTTCTGGAGTCTTGTCTTTATCTCTATCTCTCTCATTCTTTTCTTTTTAAAAAAAAGGAGAAAAAAAGAAAAGGAAAAAAAGGGAAAAAAGAAGGGAAAAAAATAAAAATTGTGGGCACTCGAAGGACCCAGGGATCAGATGAGAATGGTTCTGGAAGGGAGGAGTGGATGGAGGAGCAGTGGGAAAGAATGGAACAAGAGTGGGAGAGAAAATTAGGAGACCTTTCTGAAAAAATGGAGAGAGAGTTTTCTGTGAAATTGGAAAAGAAGTTGGAGAAGGACAAGAAGAATTGGGAGGCACAAGTCGATACTGCAGTAGCCAGGATAAGGGTCCTAGAAGATGAGGTAAACAGGCTGAAGCGAGTTACAGGGGCATTGACCAGAGAAGACACAGCATATGAAGCTGAGAGGATGAACAGGAAGGAAGAAGATATGAATTATGCAAGAGTCATATCAGCCTGCCAAAAAGGGCCAAGGAGTGAAAGGGGAGAGCAGCTGGGTGCAAATGGAGAGGGTGATAGGTCAAATGCAGAGGCACAACCATGCTACCAAGTGCTACTGGAAAAAGATAGAAAAAGGTGAAAGGAGTAAGGAAGGGAGACAAGGACGGAACCAGCAGAGGTCAATCAGAGCAGGACAGAGCAGCAAGGGCAAGCAAACACAGAACCATCTTCAGAACCCCACAACCTATCACACCATCCCAACACTACAATCTACAATCGATACTCACAGCTTCCACCCAACACCCAACAATAGAATCCCATAGAACAATACCAGGTCTCCCACCCTCACAGGCCCCCAAGCCACAGTGCTAGAGAGAAACTGAAGGTATGGTTCACAAACGCTGATGGAATAACAAATAAGTGGGAGGAGTGGCACGAAAGAGTCAAAGAGGCATCAACGAACATCATAGCTCTCACAGAAACCAAGCTTACAAGTATGATAACAGATGCCATCTTTCCAACGGGATACCAGATCTTGAGGAAAGACAGAGGGAACAGGGGGGGTAGAGGAGTGGCACTGCTGATCAAAAACCGATGGAATTTTGATGAGCTGGAGAGAGGAGAAACCGGAGAAGCAAGCGATTACACTGCGGGAACACTTCACTCTGGAGGTCACAAAGTCGTAATTGCAGTGATGTATAACCAACAACAGAACAGCAGGAGGCCAAGGCAAGAGTATGATTAGAGCAATAGAGCGATGGTTGACACACTGGCTGCAGTGGCCAGAAGAGCTCATGCATGCAGAGCAAAGCTCCTGATTATGGGTGACTTTAACCAAAAGGAAATCGATTATTAGAACTTGGAGCCACATGGGGGCCAAGATACAAGGAGGGCTATGATGATGGAGGTGGTACTGGAAAACTTTATGTACCAACATGTAAGGGACACTACAAGAGAGAGAGGAGAGGATGAACCAGCAAGACTGGACCTAGTATTCACATTGAGTAGTGCAGATTTTGAGGACATCACATATGAAAGACCCCTTGGGGCCAGCAATCATATGGTTTTAAGCTTCGAATAAGCAGTAGAGCTACAAGTGGAGGGGGAGGCAGGAAGGCCAGGGCGAATAAAACCAAACTACAAGAAAGGGGACTACACAGGAAGGAGGAACTTCCTGAACGGGGTTCAGTGGGACAGAGAACTGGCAGGGAAGCCAGTTAATGAGATGATGGAATATGTAGCAACAATGTGCAAGGAGGCTGAGGAGAGGTTTGTACCCAAGGGAAACAGGAATAATGAAAAAGAAAGGACGAGCCCATGATT
>NC_091296.1:40630494-40652994 GCF_038502225.1 Cherax quadricarinatus | reverse complement strand
CAAGGTCATGGAGAAGATCATCAGGAGGAGAGTGGTGGGGCACCTGGAAAGAAACAAGTGTATAATTGACAACCAGCACGGTTTCAGGGAAGGAAAAGCCTGTGTCACAAACCTACTAGAGTTTTATGATAAGGTGACAGAAGTAAGACAAGAGAGAGAGGGGTGGATCGACTGCGTATTTTTGGACTGCAAGAAGGCTTTCGACACAGTTCCTCACAAGAGGTTACTGCAAAAGCTAGAGGATCAGGCACACATAACAGGAAAGGCACTGCAATGGATCAGAGAATATCTGACAGGGAGGAAACAACGAGTCATGGTACGCGACGAGGTGACAGAGTGGGCGCCTGTGACAAGCGGGGTTCCACAGGGGTCAGTCCTAGGACCTGTGCTGTTCTTGGTATAAGTGAACGACATAACGGAAGGGATAGACTCAGAAGTGTCCTTGTTTGCAGACGATGTGAAGTTAACGAGAAGAATCGAATCGGATGAGGATCAGGCAGGACTACAAAGAGATCTGGACAGGCTACAAGCCTGGTCCAGCAACTGGCTCCTTGAATTTAACCCTGCCAAATGCAAAGTCATGAAGATTGGGGAAGGGCAAAGAAGACCGCAGACACAATATAGTTTAGATGGCCAAAGACTGCAAACCTCACTCAAGGAAAAAGATCTGGGGGTGAGTATAACACCGAGCATATCTCCTGAGGCGCACATCAATCAGATAACTGCTGCAGCATACGGGCGCCTGGCAAACCTACGGATAGCGTTCCGATACCTCAGTAAGGATTCGTTTAAGACTCTGTACACCATCTACGTCAGGCCCATACTGGAGTATGCAGCACCAGTTTGGAATCCACACCTAGTCAAGCACGTCAAGAAATTAGAGAAAGTGCAAAGGTTTGCAACAAGACTAGTCCCAGAGCTACGGGGACTGTCCTATGAAGAAAGGTTGAGGGAAATCGGCCTGACGACACTGGAGGCTAGGAGGGTCAGGGGAGACATGATAACGACATATAAAATACTGCGCGGAATAGACGAGGTGGACAAAGACGGGATGGTCCAGAGATGGGACACAGACACAAGAGGTCACAATTGGAAGTTGAAGACTCAGATGAATCAAAGGGATGTTAGGAAGTATTTCTTCAGTCATAGAGTAGTCAGGCCATGGAATAGCCTAGAAAGTGATGTGGTGGAGGCAGGAACCATACATAGTTTTAAGGCGAGGTATGATAGAGCTCATGGGGCAGGGAGAGAGAGGACCTAGTAGCAATCAGCGAAGAGGCGGGGCCAGGAGCTGTGACTCGACCCCTGCAACCACAAATAGGTGAGTACAAATAGGTGAGTACACACACACACACACGAAGCAGAGGTATGATAAAGCTCACGGTTCAGGGAGAGTGACCTAGTAGCGACGAGTGAAGAGGCGGGGCCAGGAGCTAGGATTCGACCCATGCAACCTCAACTAGGTGAGTACACCACACACAAACACACACACACACACACACACACACACACACACACACACACACACACACCCACACACACACACGCACTCACACATATGTACACACACACACACACACACACACACACACACATTGCCAAGCTGAGCTGCGCAAAAGTGCTTGTCGGTATAATCTTGAATCTGAAGAAATTAAGGTACCCGCGTAAGTAAATGTTAGAAAGAGTTGAAATGGGAACTCATCGCTAATATGATGTGGAAAAGGTGTAAAGCGGAGGAACCATTACTTTATTGAATTTAATGGAAATTCATGCTATGAGGGCTTAAATACAAGATGGTAAAAACGACGGGAAATGTTAAATTTATTCATTTCGCAAAAAGATGGAGGATAAATTGCATAAGGTAGCTGAATTATCTTTCTCTGTCTTTCTTTCCGTCTGTCTGTCTGTCTGTCTGTCTGTCTGTCTGTCTGTCTCTCTCTCTCTATCTCTCTCTCTCTCTCTCTCTCTCTCTCTCTCTCTCTCTCTCTCTCTCTCTCTCTCTCTCTCTCTCTCTCTCTCTCTCTCTCTCTCTCTCTCTCTCTTTCCCTCTCTCTCTCTCTCCCTTTCTCTCTCTCTCTCTCTTTTTTTTTACACAGGGTTTGACAAGATTAAGGATCCCTAGCTTTATTGACAAGCTATTTACAGGTTAAGGATTCTTAACTTCATTTGCAAGCTAAGAGCTGTTACCTACATCAGCTCATTTGAAAGCATTTTTGTTATGAGACATACAAGTAGGGAACAGGATGAAGTTGGAGCCATCTGTGGGCCAGCATTTTCATTTGATCAACTGACTTTATCTCGTTGACATCATTATGCTGTACGAATGTGTTCCATACTGGAGTCATCCTGGGTATATATGATCTCAGATGGAGTGATGTTCTGGAGAAGGGTACAGCCAGAGTGAAGTTGCTGCTTTCTGCCCGTCTTGTGGCATAAAAGCTTGTTTCACGCTGTCCTCGAAGTGGATCCAAGTGTGGAACTTTGACAATATTGGCCTTGTACATAACAGTAAGGCCACCCACATCCCTCCTGTGTTGAAGGCTCTGCTGAAATGACAGACCTATCCAGGATGGGTCCAAGGCGAGAGATGAGACGTCTTGCTCTGTTCTCTACTCTGTCAAGCAGTCGCAGATGAGAGGGGGGGCAGGCAAACCGAGAAAGTGGAGCATACTCAAGGTGTGAGCGAACTTGTGCCTCGTACAGGAACTTGCAACCCCTACTGTCAAGCAGATGCGAGATACGGCGAAGTGCTGTAAGCTTCCTGGCTGCCTTGTTTGCAAGATTTACAACATGGTTCTTCATGGTTAGTTTGGAGTGAAATTTCAAATTTTTCTCTCTCTCTTTCTCTCTATCTCTCACTCACTTTCTCTCTTATTCCTCTCTCTCTCTCTCCTTTCTTCATCTACTAGATAAATACCTCAGTTCATTTCAAAGCTTATTACAATGGTCTGCATGTTTTTTTTTAATGATTCTATGGTATCTTTCTCGGTATATATATGGAAAATAGTGATTCATTGTCTTTTTTATTCATCTCTATCACATCAGGTCGTCAAGTTATACTGAAACGTTGCTTTTATCTTGTCGTATATCATGAGTAAATGAGAAAGTGGTTTATTACCAATTAAAATGCTTACCTTATATTGACTTTAATGTTAGATCTAATATATTTTTCTTTATTTTCAGATTATTAATATGTCTAGAGGCTTCATAAATTCACCAGACATATTTTACTATGTCTGCGGGCAATTTACCCTTCAGATTCCCGGAGCAACATTATTCGGTTCCATCAGGATATTTTCTCCATGGAAACTCGATTCCAGTGTAAATGGAATGTCAGCATGATGGCGGATTACTGCTGGTCATTGAAACATAATGGTCTCGATGCACAGCACAAGTGAAACTCAAAGTGGTCCTCCTTTCTTTGATTCAATATGTAGGCTAACCATAAGGAGCATATTTTTTTTAATAAAATCATTCAATTTGATTCATGTTTATTTGGGATTCATATGTTCTTAAAACTAACAGAATGTGTTTTTCCATGATTACTTGCCTAATTTTAATAAATTAACAATTTATTAAAAATTCACATTTTTTTATTATCATTAATTTGTACTTTACTCAAAATCCTTATATGATAGATATTTACAATCACCAGCCCACGAATATGTAAGATCGCAGCCATGAATAAAAGTAAAAATTAAAAACATTCTAAATGTAAGACAATAATTATTGTTATAAAACATTCTTATATGGAGCAGGATAAACTTAAAGCCATCCATGGTCTACCAATTTAATTTGTTCAATTAAAGTTGTTTCAAACTAGAACAACCAGAAGTGTAATTGCTGTTTGCTGCCCATTTTATTGTGAAGAGGCTGTGTTCTCGAGGTCTGCAAAGTGGAGCCAAATGTACAACCTTGACAGCATTGGTCTTGTACATCTCAGTAAAGCCTCCAACATGTTGAAAGCTCTACCGAAATAACAGATTTATCTAGGCCGGGCCAAAGCAAGAATTTAATAGTCTTCCTCTGTTCTTTATTCTCTGAAGAAAAGAGAACAGGTAGGCCAAGAAAGTGGAGTATATTCAAGATGTGAGTCCAGTTGTCCCTCGTATAGAGCCTGAAGCTTCTTCTAACAACCAAATGCGAGACACACTATACTTTAACTTCCTAGCTGTTTTGTTTAAAAGATTCACTACATTATTTTTCTATGTCAGTTTGGAGCCAAATGACATCAACGCTCCCATTCATTCTTACCACTGCTCGAGCGTTACATCAACGCTCCCATTCATTCTTACCACTGCTCGAGCGTTACATCAACGCTCCCATTCATTCTTACCACTGCTCGAGCGTTACATCAACGCTCCCATTCATTCTTACCACTGTTCGAGCGTTACATCAACGCTCCCATTCATTCTTACCACTGCTCGAGCGTTACATCAACGCTCCCATTCATTCTTACCACTGCTCGAGCGATACATCAACGCTCCCATTCATTCTTACCACTGCTCGAGCGTTTCATCAAAGCTCCCATTCATTCTTACCAATTCTCGAGCGTTACATCAACGCTCCCATTCATTCTTACCACTTTTCGAGCGTTACATCAACGCTCCCATTCATTCTTACCACTGCTCGAGCGTTACATCTACGCTCTCATTCATTCTTACCACTGCTCGAGCGTTACTTCAACGCCCCCATTCATTCTTACCACTGCTCGAGCGTTACATCAAAGCTCCCGTTCATTCTTACCACTGCTCGAGCGTTACATCAACGCTCCTATTCATTCTTACCACTGCTCGAGCGTTATTTCAACGCTCCCATTCATTCTTACCACTGCTCGAGCGTTACATCAACGCTCCTATTCATTCTTACCACTGCTCGAGCGTTACATCAACGCTCCCATTCATTCTTACCACTGCTCGAGCGTTACATCAACGCTCCTATTCATTCTTACCACTGCTTGAGCGTTACTTCAACGCTCCCATTCATTTTTACCACTGCTCGAGCGTTACATCAACGCTCCCATTCATTCTTACAACTGCTCGAGCGTTTCATCAAAGCTCCCATTCATTCTTACCAATTCTCGAGCGTTACATCAATGCTCCCAATCATTCTTACCACTTCTCGAGCGTTACATCAACGATTCCATTCATTCTTACCACTGCTCGGGAGTTACATCTACGCTCCCATTCATTCCTACCACTGCTCGAGCGTTACATCAACGCTCCCATTCATTCTTACCACTGCTCGAGCGTTACATCTACGCTCCCATTCATTCTTACCACTGCTCGAGCGTTACATCAACGCTCCCATTCATTCTTACCACTGCGCGAGCGTTACATCAACGCTCCCGTTCATTCTTACCACTGCTCGAGCGTTACATCAACGCTCCAATTCATTCTTACCACTGCTCGAGCGCTACATCAACGCTACCGTTCATTCTTACCACTGCTCGAGCGTTACATCAACGCTCCCATTCATTCTTACCACTGCTGGACCGTTACATCAACGCTCCCATTCATTCTTACCACTGCACGATCGTTACATCAACTCTCCCATTCATTCTTACCACTACTCGAGCGTTACATCAACGCTCCCATTCATTCTTACCACTGGTCGAGCGTTACACCAACGCTCCCATTCATTCTTACCACTGCTCGAGCGTTACATCAACGCTCCCATTCATTCTTACCACTGCTCGATCGTTACATCAACTCTCCCATTCATTCTTACCACTGCTCGAGCGCTACATCAACGCTCCCATTCATTCTTACCACTGGTCGAGCGTTACAACAACGCTCCCATTCATTCTTACCACTGCTCGAGCGTTACATCAACGCTCCCATTCATTCTTACCACTGCTCGAGCGTTACATCAATGCTCCCATTAATTCTTACCACTGCTCGAGCGTTACATCAATACTCCCATTAATTCATACCACTTCTCGAGCGTTACATCAATTCTCCCATCCATTCTTACCAATGCTCGAGCGTTACATCAACGCTCCCATTCATTCTTACCACTGCTCGAGCGTTACATCAACGCTCCCATTCATTCTTACCACTGCTCGAGCATTACATCAACGCTCCCATTCATTCTTACCACTGCTCGAGCGTTACATCAACGCTCCCATTCATTCTTTCCACTGCTCGAGCGTTACATCAATGCTTCCATTCATTCTTACCACTGCTCGAGCGTTACATCAATGCTCCCATTCATTCTTACCACTGCTCGAGCGTTACATCAACGCTCCCATTCATTCTTACCACTGCTCGAGCGTTACATCAATACTCCCATTAATTCTTATCACTTCTCGAGCGTTACATCAATGCTCCCATCCATTCTTACCAATGCTCGAGCGTTACATCAACGCTCCCATTCATTCTTACCACTGCTCGAGCGTTACATCAACGCTCCCATTCATTCTTACCACTGCTCGAGCATTACATCAACGCTCCCATTCATTCTTACCACTGCTCGAGCGTTACATCAACGCTCCCATTCATTCTTTCCACTGCTCGAGCGTTACATCAATGCTTCCATTCATTCTTACCACTGCTCGAGCGTTACATCAATGCTCCCATTCATTCTTACCACTGCTCGAGCGTTACATCAACGCTCCCATTCATTCTTACCACTGCTCGAGCGTTACATCAACGCTCCTATTCATTCTTACCACTGCTCGAGCGTTACATCAACGCTCCCATTCATTCTTACCACTGCTCGAGCGTTACATCAACGCTCCTATTCATTCTTACCACTGCTTGAGCGTTACTTCAACGCTCCCATTCATTTTTACCACTGCTCGAGCGTTACATCAACGCTCCCATTCATTCTTACAACTGCTCGAGCGTTTCATCAAAGCTCCCATTCATTCTTACCAATTCTCGAGCGTTACATCAATGCTCCCAATCATTCTTACCACTTCTCGAGCGTTACATCAACGATTCCATTCATTCTTACCACTGCTCGGGAGTTACATCTACGCTCCCATTCATTCCTACCACTGCTCGAGCGTTACATCAACGCTCCCATTCATTCTTACCACTGCTCGAGCGTTACATCTACGCTCCCATTCATTCTTACCACTGCTCGAGCGTTACATCAACGCTCCCATTCATTCTTACCACTGCGCGAGCGTTACATCAACGCTCCCGTTCATTCTTACCACTGCTCGAGCGTTACATCAACGCTCCAATTCATTCTTACCACTGCTCGAGCGCTACATCAACGCTACCGTTCATTCTTACCACTGCTCGAGCGTTACATCAACGCTCCCATTCATTCTTACCACTGCTGGACCGTTACATCAACGCTCCCATTCATTCTTACCACTGCACGATCGTTACATCAACTCTCCCATTCATTCTTACCACTACTCGAGCGTTACATCAACGCTCCCATTCATTCTTACCACTGGTCGAGCGTTACACCAACGCTCCCATTCATTCTTACCACTGCTCGAGCGTTACATCAACGCTCCCATTCATTCTTACCACTGCTCGATCGTTACATCAACTCTCCCATTCATTCTTACCACTGCTCGAGCGCTACATCAACGCTCCCATTCATTCTTACCACTGGTCGAGCGTTACAACAACGCTCCCATTCATTCTTACCACTGCTCGAGCGTTACATCAACGCTCCCATTCATTCTTACCACTGCTCGAGCGTTACATCAATGCTCCCATTAATTCTTACCACTGCTCGAGCGTTACATCAATACTCCCATTAATTCATACCACTTCTCGAGCGTTACATCAATTCTCCCATCCATTCTTACCAATGCTCGAGCGTTACATCAACGCTCCCATTCATTCTTACCACTGCTCGAGCGTTACATCAACGCTCCCATTCATTCTTACCACTGCTCGAGCATTACATCAACGCTCCCATTCATTCTTACCACTGCTCGAGCGTTACATCAACGCTCCCATTCATTCTTTCCACTGCTCGAGCGTTACATCAATGCTTCCATTCATTCTTACCACTGCTCGAGCGTTACATCAATGCTCCCATTCATTCTTACCACTGCTCGAGCGTTACATCAACGCTCCCATTCATTCTTACCACTGCTCGAGCGTTACATCAATACTCCCATTAATTCTTACCACTTCTCGAGCGTTACATCAATGCTCCCATCCATTCTTACCAATGCTCGAGCGTTACATCAACGCTCCCATTCATTCTTACCACTGCTCGAGCGTTACATCAACGCTCCCATTCATTCTTACCACTGCTCGAGCATTACATCAACGCTCCCATTCATTCTTACCACTGCTCGAGAGTTACATCAACGCTCCCATTCATTCTTTCCACTGCTCGAGCGTTACATCAATGCTTCCATTCATTCTTACCACTGCTCGAGCGTTACATCAATGCTCCCATTCATTCTTACCACTGCTCGAGCGTTACATCAACGCTCCCATTCATTCTTACCACTGCTCGAGCGTTACATCAATACTCCCATTAATTCTTACCACTTCTCGAGCGTTACATCAATGCTCCCATCCATTCTTACCAATGCTCGAGCGTTACATCAACGCTCCCATTCATTCTTACCACTGCTCGAGCGTTACATCAACGCTCCCATTCATTCTTACCACTGCTCGAGCGTTACATCAATGCTCCCATTCATTCTTACCACTGCTCGAGCGTTACATCAACGCTCCCATTCATTCTTACCACTGCTCGAGCGTTACATCAATGCTCCCATTCATTCTTACCACTGCTCGAGCGTTACATCAACGCTCCCATTCATTCTTACCACTGCTCGAGCGTTACATCAACGCTCCCATTCATTCTTACCACTTCTCGAGCGTTACATCAACGCTCCCATTCATTCTTACCACTGCTCGAGCATTACATCAACGCTCCCATTCATTCTTACCACTGCTCGAGCGTTACATCAACGCTCCCATTCATTCTTACCACTGCTCGAGCGTTACATCAACGCTCCCATTCATTCTTACCACTGCTCGAGTGTTACATCAACGCTCCCATTCATTCTTACCACTGCTCGAGCATTACATCAACGCTCCCATTCATTCTTACCACTGCTCGAGCGTTACATCATGGGGCATAGAAAAATCGTCATTTGTATTTTCTTAAAAGTAAATGTTATTTCCCATTGTTTTCCACACTTTGAAATAGCTGCTAACTGTTGGTTGTGTAAGTGAGAGCAAGAGCAACTTACCCACCCATCTATGTCTCTTCCTCTCTCACTCTCCCTCTCTCCCTCTCTCTCTCTGTCTCTCTCTCTCTCTCTCTCTCTCTCTCTCTCTCTCTCTCTCTCTCTCTCTCTCTCTCTCTCTCTCTCTCTCTCTCTTTCTTTCTCGGTCTCAACCACTTACTTTCGCTTTTCTACTGTCTTCTCTTACCTCCATCGATCCCCATCTCGCACGATTCAATCTCCTTATCCCTGGAAACGACAGACGACGCTGTAAAAACCTTCTGACATTGAAATTAAATTCACATAAGCAGGTTTTCCACGCATTGGTCGCCAGTCCAAGAGATAAAGTCACACTGAGAAGTCATCTCGTCACTCGTGTGCAGTAAGAAAATAGACGCAATTCCTGTGAAATGAGGACTAGTATGTTTGTGTGTGTGTGTGTGTGTGTGTACTCACCTAGCTGAAGTTGCAGGGGTCGTGTCCTGTGTGAGTGTGTGTGTGTTTGTATGTGTTTCTGTGTGTGAAGGAATATAAGTGCCTATGTATTTGTACATGCACTCACCTATTTGTGGTTGCAGGGGTCGATTCACAGAGATGTGATCTTCCTCTAGTACCTACTAGTACCCCTATCTCTTCTCAAAGCTATGCATGGATTCTGCCTCCACTATATCACTAATCAAATTGTTCCACTTCCTGACAACTCAAGTACTGAAGAAATACTTCCTGACAAACCTGTAACCCATCTCAGTTTTGAACTTCTAGTCGTCCTCTTGCTGTTATTAAACTCCAGGAGCCATTTGTCGGGCCTTGCTTCCAACCTGTCCGGATCTCATTGCATCATTACCTTACCATCGTCCACTTATATTCTGTTCATTAGCTTTACATCGTCTGCACACAGAGAATCTCTGAATCTATCTCTTCTGTCATGTCGTTCATATATACTTGAAACATCACCGGACTTACCCTTGCAGAAGCCCATTCGACACATCACACCCACTGACACATCATCACTTACCAACACACGTTGTTTCCTTCCTGTCAGGTATTCCCTGATCTACTGCAGTACTCTCCTTGCTAATCCTGCCTGCTCCTCTAACTTTTCAACCAGTCTCTTGTGTGGTAATGTATAGAAAAACCTTCTTACAGTCCAAGAATATGGAATTTAAAAATGCTTCTCTCTCCAGTCTTACTTCTGTTACCTTGTTAGGTAAAAGGACACAAGTGCAACTTATGTGACATTTTATTGTGGCAACGTTTCGCTCTCTATAATTCGTTACCAACAATACAGGGATACACAGAGGTATATATTGGTACAGAGTGAGGTACAAAAAATATAATCTTTTTAGGTAATTGTAGTAGTAGTATTCCTTGTGGTGGTAGCAGCAGTAGTACTTGTTGTGATAGTAGTAGTAATAGCAGTAGTAGTAATAGATGTAGCAGCTATGTGATGTCGGGGTTTATTGTGTTTAGGAGCATTCAAGTCACTTATGTCGACGGAAATTGGGCTCCTTCATCACTAGGCGAGTGTTGTTAAATTTCATGAGGTGTTAGGCCGAATTCTGGTGTTCTACACAGTCATTATTCAAGTTGTCATTCCTACATGTAATTATGTGTTAACTGAGATGTGTTTCAAGGTGTCTTGCTGTTTCACCAAGGGGATAGAATAAACCCATTTGTTGATTGGATCAATGTTTTTCAATTTCGTACTAGTCAGACCTTTTATGGAACTACTACCTGCAATGGGAACTCTAGTGTTAACTTGCACAACTTGTCAGACACTGTAACATCATGGAATCTTGGTTCATAGGACATCTACAAGATCATCTTCACGGCTATTACAACTAACCCATCCCATTGGGTAGGACCTACTTCCACTGGGGAATCCCGCCTACCATTGACTATGCCCGCGTCTGCTACACGTTCCTATCCACTGACGCCTATATAACCGCCAGTTTCCTTGCCTTTGCTCCAGATTCTACACCACCACGGTGCTCTCAACACCAACTCCAAGGCTGAGGGACTGATTACCTCATCTTTTGTATATAGTTCTGCTGTCTTCTAATTTCGTCCTAGAATTGTATTGATAAAGCCACTGGATGGCGAAACGTCTACAATAAAGATATCAAGATGTTGCACATGTGTCTTAACTTTCGCTTTGCTTGTTACAGGGACCCACTCTGACACCTCGCCACGTACCATGACTCGCTTTTGTCTTCCTGACAGGTATTCCTAATCCATTGTACCGCCTTCCCTGTTATCCCTGCCATGTTCTCAATTTTTTGCACTAATCTCTTGTGTGGAACTGTGTCAAACGATTTCTTACAGTCCGAAAAAATGCAGGCTACCCACTCCTCTTGTCTTACTGCTGACACCCTGTCGTCGAACTCCAGTAGGTTTGTGACACAGGATTTCCCGTCCCTGAAACCGTGCTGACTGTCGTTGATAAGCTCATTACTTTCTAGGTGCTCGACCTCTCTTCTCCTGATAATCTTCTCCATGACCTTGCATACTATATATGTCAGTGATACCGGTCTGTGGTTTAATACTTCGTGTCTGTCTCCTTTTTGAAAATTTGGACTACATTTGCTGTCTTCCATACCTCAGGTGGTCGCTTTTTTCTGATAGATGTGTTGAAGATTGTTATTAGTGGTACACATAGCACCTCTGCTCCCTCTCTAAGGACCCATAGAGAGATGTAATCTCGCATCATTGCCTTTGAGGTATCTAGTTCGTTTACCAGCCTCTTCACTTCTTCCTCGGTTATATGTATTGTGTCCCGCACTTGTTGGTGTACCCAACTTTTCAGTCTTTCTGGACTCCCTTCTGTCTCCATTCTGAACAATTCTTGGAATCTCACGTTGAACGCCTAAAATACTTCGCGGTCCTTTCTTGTGTCCTACCCTCCTTCCTTCCTCAGCCTGTATGTGTATGAGAGTATGTGTGTGTGTGTGTGTGTGTGTGTGTGTGTGTGTGTGTGTGTGTGTGTACTCACCTATTTGTGCTCACCTATTTGTGGTTGCAGGGGTCGAGTCATAGCTGCTGGCCCCGCCTCTTCGCTGATTGCTACTAGGTCCTCTCTCTCCCTGCCCCATGAGCTTTATCATACCTCGCCTTAAAACTATGTATGGTTCCCGTCTCCACTACGTCACTTTCTAGGCTATTCCACGGCCTGACTACTCTATGGCCGAAGAAATACTTCCTATCATCCCTTTGATTCATCTGAGTCTTCAATTTCCAATTGTGACCTCATGTGTCTGTGTCCCTTCTCTGGAACATCCCGTCTTTGTCCACCATGTCTATTCCGCGCAGTATTTTATAAGTCGTTATCATGTCTCCCTTGACCCTCCTGGCCTCCAGTGTCGTCAGGCCGATTTCCCTCAACCTTTCTTCGTAGGACAATCCCCGTAGCTCTGGGACTAGTCTTGTTGCAAACCTTTGCACTTTCGCTAATTTCTTGACGTGCTTGACTAGGTGTGGATTCCAAACTGATGCTGCATACTCCAGTATGGGCCTGACGTAAATGGTATACAGAGTCTTGAACGAATCCTTACTGAGGTACCGGAACGCTATCCGTAGGTTTTTTCAGGCGCCCGAATGCTGCAGCAGTTATCTGATTGATGTGCTCCTCAGTGAGGTTTGCAGTTTTTGGCCATCTAAACAATATTGTCAGTGGTCTTCTTTGCCCTTCTCCAATCTTCATGACTTTGCAGAAGTTACATCAACACCACCAACTAGTGACGTCAATCCAACAGCGACCAATGAGAAGCCTCCACCGCCACCACCCTTTACTGAATCCAATCAATCAGAAGCCTTGCCACCAGAAACATCTTCAAATTCGCGTACTGAAGCTGAAAACGAAGCACCACCACCTTCCTGAACTTCACCACCGCCTTCTCCACCTCGACCACGTCTATTACCTGGCACACTATGGGCTAAACACAAAGGACTCATGTTCTACACCATGAAGCATTGCCCCAGCCCAATGGATCGCCTAGAACTCGCCCAACAGCTCAAAGACAAAACTGCAACGTACACCACCGACGAAACGCCATACCCTAAAGTCGAACAGATAATCCACCAACTTCAAACCAACGAACTCTTCTACAGAGCTCCCATAAATGTGATACAACTCTCTAAAACAAAATTTCACACATTGATAACAGCATTAATGAAAAAATAACTCGTCCTGCTTGCTGCCTACTGACAGTCTCAGCTCCTGCCGCTGCCTTCGCCATCCTCTCCTAGAGAACCAAGCCTCTCCATCTACGCTTCCAGTACTTCGGTACAACATATCCCAAAGTGGTTGGGCCACTTGCCTTGTTTCCTCCTCTTCCTTTCCTTCCCATCCTTTTCCAGTTATTTCCATCCTTCCTTATTCCTCTTCCTTCCCATCTCACGACAGCTCTCGTCGTCTTAATCCTTAAATCCCTAAAGAGACACAGTTGGAAGTTGAAGACACAGATGAATCACAGGGATGTTAGAAAGTATTTCTTCAGCCACAGAGTTGTCAGGAAGTGGAATAGTTTGGGAAGCGATGTAGTGGAGGCAGGATCTATACACAGCTTTAAGCAGAGGAATGATAAAGCTCATGGTTCAGGGAGAGTGACATAGTAGCGATGAGTGAAGAGGCGGGGCCAGGAGCTTGGACTCGACCCCTGCAACCACAACTAGGTGAGTACACACACGCACACACACACACACACACACACACACACACACACACACACACACACACACACACACACACACACACACACACACACACACACACACACACTCACACAAACACACACTCTGCTCCTTCCTTAAAGAGGGAGCAGAGATATTGTGTGTGCCGTTAACAAAGATCTTCAACACATCATTTGAAACTGGGTAACTCCCTGAGGTATGGAAGATGGCAAATGTAGTCCGAATTTTTAAAAAGGGAGACAGACATGAGGCACTAAACTACAGACCTGTATCACTAACCTGTATAGTATGCAAGGTCATGGAGAAGATTATCAGGAGGAGAGTGGTGGAGCACCTGGAAAGAAACAAGTGTATAATTGATAACCAGCACGGTTTCAGGGAAGGAAAATCCTGTGTCACAAACCTACTGAAGTTTTATGACAAGGTGACAGAAGTAAGACAAGAGAGAGAGGGGTGGATCAACTGCATTTTTTTAGACTGCAAGAAGGCCTTCGACACAGTTCCTCACAAGAGGTTACTGCAAAAGCTAGAGGATCAGGCACACATAACAGGAAAGGCACTGCAATGGATCAGAGAATACCTGACAGGGTGGCAACAAAGAGTCGTGGTACGTGACGAGGTGTCAGAGTGGGCGCCTGTGACAAGCGGGGTTCCACAGGGGTCAGTCCCAGGACCTGTGATGTTCTTGGTATATGTGAACGACATAAAGGAAGGGATAGAGTCAGAAGTGTCCTTGTTTGCAGATGATGTGAAGTTAATGAGAAGAAACAAATCGGATGAGGATCAGGCAAGACTACAAAGTGGCCCGGACAGGCTATAAGCCTGGTCCAGCAACTGGCTCCTTGAGTTCAACCCTGCCAAGTGCAAAGTCATGAAGATTGGGGAAGGGCAAAGAAGACCACAGACACAATATAGTTTAGATGGCCAAAAACTGCAAACCTCACTCAAGGAAAAAGATCTGGGGGTGAGAATAACACCGAGCATATCTCCTGAGGCGCACATCAATCAGATAACTGCTGCAGCATACGGGCGCCTGGAAAAACCTACGGATAGCGTTCCGATACCTCAGTAAGGATTCGTTCAAGACTCAGTATACCATTTACGTCAGGCCCATACTGGAGTATGCAGCACCAGTTTGGAATCCACACCTAGTCAAGCACGTCAAGAAATTAGAGAAAGTGCAAAGGTTTGCAACAAGACTAGTCCCAGAGCTACGGGGATTGTCCTACGAAGAAAGGTTGAGGGAAATCGGCCTGACGACACTGGAGGCCAGGAGGGTCAATGGAGACATGATAACGACATATAAAATACTGCGCGGAATAGACAAGGTGGACAAAGACGGGATGTTCCAGAGAAGGGACACAGACACAAGAGGTCACAATTGGAAATTGAAGACTCAGATGAATCAAAGGGATGTTAGGAAGTATTTCTTCAGTCATAGAGTAGTCAGGCCGTGGAATAGCCTAGAAAGTGACGTAGTGGAGACGGGAACCATACATAGTTTTAAGGCGAGGTATGATCAAGCTCATGGGGCAGGGAGAGAGAGGACCTAGTAGCAATCAGCGAAGAGGCGGGGCCAGCAGCTATGACTCGACCCCTGCAACCACAAATAGGTGAGTACACACACACACACACACACACACACACACACACACAGGCGGGGCCAGGAGCTCGGACTCGACCCCCGCAACCTCAACTAGGTGAGTACAACCTCAACTAGGTGAGTACACACATACTCTCATACACATACAGGCTGAGGAAGGAAGGAGGGTAGGACACAAGAAACGACCGTGAAGTATTTTAGGCGTTCAACGTGAGATTCCAAGAATTGTTCAGAATGGAGACAGAAGGGAGTCCAGAAAGACTGAAAAGTTGGGTACACCAACAAGTGCGGGACACAATACATATAACCGAGGAAGAAGTGAAGAGGCTGGTAAACGAGCTAGATACCTCAAAGGCAATGATGCGAGATTACATCTCTCTATGGGTCCTTAGAGAGGGAGCAGAGGTGCTATGTGTACCACTAATAACAATCTTCAACACATCTATCAGAAAAAAGCGACCACCTGAGGTATGGAAGACAGCAAATGTAGTCCAAATTTTCAAAAAGGAGACAGACACGAAGTATTAAACCACAGACCGGTATCACTGACATATATAGTATGCAAGGTCATGGAGAAGATTATCAGGAGAAGAGAGGTCGAGCACCTAGAAAGTAATGAGCTTATCAACGACAGTCAGCACGGTTTCAGGGACGGGAAATCCTGTGTCACAAACCTACTGGAGTTCGACGACAGGGTGTCAGCAGTAAGACAAGAGGAGTGGGTAGCCTGCATTTTCTCGGACTGTAAGAAATCGTTTGACACAGTTCCACACAAGAGATTAGTGCAAAAAATTGAGAACATGGCAGGGATAACAGGGAAGGCGGTACAATGGATTAGGAATACCTGTCAGGAAGACAAAAGCGAGTCATGGTACGTGGCGAGGTGTCAGAGTGGGTCCCTGTAACAAGCAAAGCGAAAGTTAAGACACATGTGCAACATCTTGATATCTTTATTGTAGACGTTTCGCCATCCAGTGGCTTTATCAATACAGATTCTAGGACGAAATTAGAAGACAGCAGAACTATATACAAAAGATGAGGTAATCAGTCCCTCAGCCTTGGAGTTGGTGTTGAGAGCACCGTGGTGGTGTAGAATCTGGAGCAAAGGCAAGGAAACTGGCGGTTATATAGGCGTCAGTGGATAGGAACGTGTAGCAGACGCGGGCATAGTCAATGGTAGGCGGGATTCCCCAGTGGAAGTAGGTCCTACCCAATGGGATGGGTTAGTTGTAATAGCCGTGAAGATGATCTTGTAGATGTCCTATGAACCAAGATTCCATGATGTTACAGTGTCTGACAAGTTGTGCAAGTTAACACTAGAGTTCCCATTGCAGGTAGTAGTTCCATAAAAGGTCTGACTAGTACGAAATTGAAAAACATTGATCCAATCAACAAAGGGGTTTATTCTATCCCCTTGGTGAAACAGCAAGACACCTTGAAACACATCTCAGTTAACACATAATTACATGTAGGAATGACAACTTGAATAATGACTGTGTAGAACACCAGAATTCGGCCTAACACCTCATGAAATTTAACAACACTCGCCTAGTGATGAAGGAGCCCAATTTCCGTCGACATAAGTGCCTTGAATGCTCCTAAACACAATAAACCCCGACATCACATAGCTGCTACATCTATTACTACTACTGCTATTACTACTACTATCACAACAAGTACTACTGCTGCTACCACCACAAGGAATACTACTACTACAATTACCTACAAAGATTATATTTTTTGTACCTCACTCTGTACCAATATATACCTCTTTGTATCCCTGTATTGTTGGTAACGAATTATAGCCCCTTCAGGGTCCAAGGCCCAAATCTGAAGTGGTGCCCCAGTGTCCAAGAATTTTCAAAAGAAAAATTTGTTATTTTTTCTTATTAAATGGTAGAGAATCTTTTTGTGAAGGTAATAAAACAAAAAGTACGAAATTTCATGGAAAATTGACGAAATTATGCTCTCGCGAATTTTGATGTGTCAGCGATATTTACGAATCGGCGATTTTGACGACTTTGACTCCCATTTTAGGCCAATTACATTATTCCAGTCAACCAAATTCTTAGCTATTTCACTAGTATTTCTTCTATTCTATCGATTGAGCACAAGAAATCGCCAAGTCACCTGTTTGAACTACAAATTAAAGTGATCGGAAATTGTTAATTTGGCCAATTTAACACAAAGTTCAAAATATTCCAATTTCAAAATAAGGTCCAGAATAAACAATGTAGGTATTCCTGGAACTAAACTAACATTTCCTCTGTTCATTAGTTACGTTTTGAAGCTTTACAAATAAATTCCATTTTGATTTTTTATTCACATAATGAATTTTTATTCACACCAAAAAATAGAAGATTTACCGTTATGCAATACTGTAATAATTGTATAAATATCATCACCATATTTGTGAATGCATATTAGACCCACCAGCTGGCGTGTATTAGACGTGTGAGGTCGTTTGTTTACTCTTGAATATCGGAAAAAAATTAACATTTCTGCTTCTGTGAGCTCAGTTTCATACCATTTCCAGTGCTAAAACCAATCAAAATCATCTTTATTTCTGTAATATGTCTTCCATTCTATCAAATGAGACCAAGAAATCGCAAATAGAACTATAAAAAACATACGAAATAACACTGCGAAGTCGCTGTTTTAATCGAAAAATCATGATTTCAGTTTTTTTCTCTCATTATACACAGCGTGCTGCAGGATCTGTTTTATGTAGTGCACACATACCACATAGATGTATTCTCTCATATCTAGGCCCAAATGTACCACTCACAGTTTATCAGAGTGAGCTGAGCTCATGACGTATATCTACTCTGAACGTAAAGCCGTAGATCTACGGGACGGACCCTAAAAGGGATAGAGAGCGAAACGTTGCCACAATAAAATGTCACATAAGTTGCACTTGTGTCCTTTTACCTAACAAGGTAACAGAAGTAAGACTGGAGAGAGAAGCATTTTTAAATTCCATATTCTTGTACTGTAAGAAGGTTTTTCTATACATTACCACACAAGAGACTGGTTGAAAAGTTAGAGGAGCAGGCAGGATTAGCAAGGAGAGTACTGCAGTAGATCAGGGAATACCTGACAGGAAGGAAACAATGTGTGTTGGTAAGTGATGATGTGTCAGTGGGTGTGATGTGTCGAATGGGCTTCTGCAAGGGTAAGTCCGGTGATGTTTCAAGTATATATGAACGACATGACAGAAGAGATAGATTCAGAGATTCCCTGTGTGCAGACGATGTAAAGCTAATGAACAGAATATAAGTGGACGATGGTAAGGTAATGATGCAATGAGATCCGGACAGGTTGGAAGCCAGGCCCGACAAATGGCTCCTGGAGTTTAATAACAGCAAGAGGACGACTAGAAGTTGAAAACTGAGATGGGTTACAGGTTTGTCAGGAAGTATTTCTTCAGCACTAGAGTTGTCAGGAAGTGGAACAATTTGATTAGCGATATAGTGGAGGCAGAATCCATACATAGCTTTAAGAAGAGATACGACAGGGGTTTTTAGAGGAGAGAGTGGATCTAGTAGGTACTAGAGGAAGATCCCATCTCTGTGAATCGACCCCTGCAACCACAAATAGGTGAGTGCACGTACAAATACACATGCACTCATATACCTTCACACACAGAAACATATACAAACACACACACACTCACACAGGACACGACTCCTGCAACCTCAGCTAGGTGAGTACACACACACACACACACACACACACTAGTCCTCATTTCACAGGAATTGCGTCTATTTTCTTACTGCACACGAGTGATGAGATGACTTCTCAGTTGGACTGGCGACCAATGCGTGGAAAACCTGCTTATGTGAATTTAATTTCAATGTCAGAAGGTTTTTACAGCGTCGTCTGTCGTTTCCAGGGATAAGGAGATTGAATCGTGCGAGATGGGGATCGATGGAGGTAAGAGAAGACAGAAGAAAAGCGAAAGTAAGTGGTTGAGACCGAGAAAGAAAGAAAGAGAGAGAGAGAGAGAGAGAGAGAGAGAGAGAGAGAGAGAGAGAGAGAGAGAGAGAGAGAGAGAGAGAGAGAGAGAGAGAGTGAGGGAGAGAGGGAGAGTGAGAGAGGAAGAGACATAGATGGGTGGGTAAGTTGCTCTTGCTCTCACTTACACAACCAACAGTTAGCAGCTATTTCAAAGTGTGGAAAACAATGGGAAATAACATTTACTTTTAAGAAAATACAAATGACGATTTTTCTATACCCCATGATGTAACGCTCGAGCAGTGGTAAGAATGAATGGGAGCGTTGATGTAACGCTCGAGCAGTGGTAAGAATGAATGGGAGCGTTGATGTAACGCTCGAGCAGTGGTAAGAATGAATGGGAGCGTTGATGTAACGCTCGAGCAGTGGTAAGAATGAATGGGAGCGTTGATGTAACGCTCGAACAGTGGTAAGAATGAATGGGAGCGTTGATGTAACGCTCGAGCAGTGGTAAGAATGAATGGGAGCGTTGATGTAACGCTCGAGCAGTGGTAAGAATGAATGGGAGCGTTGATGTAACGCTCGAACAGTGGTAAGAATGAATGGGAGCGTTGATGTAACGCTCGAGCAGTGGTAAGAATGAATGGGAGCGTTGATGTAACGCTCGAGCAGTGGTAAGAATGAATGGGAGCGTTGATGTAACTCTCGAGCAGTGGTAAGAATGAATGGGAGCGTTGATGTAACGCTCGAGCAGTGGTAAGAATGAATGGGAGCGTTGATGTAACGTTCGAGCAGTGGTAAGAATGAATGGGAGCGTTGATGTAACGCTCGAGTAGTGGTAAGAATGAATGGGAGCGTTGATATATCGTTCGAGCAGTGGTAAGAATGAATGGGAGCGTTGATATATCGTTCGAGCAGTGGTAAGAATGAATGGGAGCGTTGACGTAACTCTCGAGCAGTGGTAAGAATGAATGGGAGTGTTGATGTAACGCTCGAGCAGTGGTAAGAATGAATGGGAGCGTTGATGTAGCGCACGAGCAGTGGTAAGAATGAATGGGAGCGTTGATATATCGTTCGAGCAGTGGTAAGAATGAATGGGAGCGTAGATATATCGTTCGAGCAGTGGTAAGAATGAATGGGAGCGTTGATATATCGCTCGAGCAGTGGTAAGAATGAATGGGAGCGTTGATGTCCTTTGCTCCAAACTGACTCTGAAAAATAATGTAGTGAATCTTTTAAACAAAACAGCTAGGAAGTTAAAGTATAGTGTGTCTCGCATTTGGTTGTTAGAAGAAGCTTCAAGACTCTATACGAGGGACAACTGGACTCACATCTTGAATATACTCCACTTTCTTGGCCTACCTGTCCTCTTTTCTTCAGAGAATAAAGAACAGAGGAAGACTATTAAATTCTTGCTTTGACCCGGCCTGGATAAATCTGTTATTTCGGTAGAGCTTTCAACATGTTGGAGGCTTTACTGAGATGTACAAGACCAATGCTGTCAAGGTTGTACATTTGGCTCCACTTTGCAGACCACGAGAACACAGCCTCTTCACAATAAAATGGGCAGCAAACAGCAATTACACTTCTGGTTGTTCTAGTTTGGAACATGTTCAATTGAACAAATTAAATTGCTTACCCATGGATGGCTCTAAGTTTATCCTGCTCCATATTAGAATGTTTTATAACAATAATTATTGTCTTACATTTAGAATGTTTTTAATTTTTACTTTTATTCATGGTTGCGATCTTACATATTCTTGGGCTGGTGATTGTAAATATCTATCATATAAGGATTTTGAGTAAAGTACAAATTAATGATAATAAATTGTTAATTTATTAAAATTAGGCAAGTAATTATGGAAAAACACATTCTGTTAGTTTTAAGAACATATGAATCCCAAATCAACATGAATCAAATTGAATGATTTTATTAAAAAAATATGCTCCTTATGGTCAGCCTACATATTGAATCAAAGAAAGGAGGACCACTTTGATTTTCGCTTGTGCTGTGCATCGAGACCATTATGTTTCAATGACCAGCAGTAATTCGCCATCATTTTGACATTCCATTTGCACTGGAATCGAGTTTCCATGGAGAAAATATCCTGATGGAACCGCTCTCCTTGTTCCTCACTGTAGTCCCCAACATTGTTGGGAAAATAATCCAGATGTGAGTGGCATAAGTGCATCTTCACACTCATCCTGGACCCAAGTTGTTGGAAACTTGGAATCAGGTCTTAGATAATTTTTATCATATTCGAGGTTGCGCCTGTTTCACAGGAAGTTGTGGACAATCTGCTTGAATGAAAACTAGACATTCACCTTGACACCTGCTAATGCTTCATCACAATGCTTCATCAATTCCCGAATCTGAAAGGCCACCGAAGATTCCTGTCTTTAGCTTGCCTTCACTTATACAAGGAAACTTTGACCCCAGGTACTTGAAAGCAGTTCCATTCTTGTTCAAGGACTTCACAAAAGTTTTCATAAGCCCTAATTTGATGTGGAGTGGTGGCAGCAGAATTTTCTTGGGGTCAACTAGTGATACAGTTTACACGTTGTGATGTCTGGGTAAGAAGCTGGTTCTTGGTGGCCAGTCATTTTGTTCATAGTGCTGGTTGTCTGCCCTACTATCCCAAAGACACAGAAAACAGGGATACTTGGTGTATCCGCCTTGAAGACCTAGTAGGAGAGCAATAGCTTATAAATCAATACAAATGAAAAAATTGCGATTCTGGTAAATGATTGCATCATACTGATGCAACTCTTGCATGCTATGTGTGGTGCAAATGGTCTCCAAATTTGCAGCCAAAATAAGTAAAGTAGCAGCGCTTCAGTAAAGGAGTAATGTTGCTCCGGGAATCTGAAGGGTAAATTGCCCACAGACATAGCAAAATATGTCTGGTGAATTTATACAGCCTCTAGACATATTAATAATCTGAAAATAAAGAAAAATATATTAGATTTAACATTAAAGTCAATATAAGGTAAGCATTTTAATTGGTAATAAACCACTTTCTCATTTACTCATGATATACGACAAGATAAAAGCAACGTTTCAGTATAACTTGACGACCTG
>NC_091296.1:40595494-40625494 GCF_038502225.1 Cherax quadricarinatus | reverse complement strand
TTCACGGTCATTTCTTGTTGTCTCTCCTCCTTCCTTCCTTAGCCTGATTACCTGGTCCTTGACTGTTGTTTTCCTCCTGATGTGGCTGTACAACAGTTACGGGTCAGATTTGGCTTTCGCTGCTGTCATTTTCATATTGTCCTTGGGCCTCCCTTCTTATCTGTGCATATTTGTTTCTGGCTTTACAACTGCTCTCCTTATTCTCCTGGGTCCTTTGCCTTCTATATTTCTTCCATTCCCTTCCATTCCATTGTGTGTGTGTGTGTGTGTGTGTGTGTGTGTGTGTGTGTGTGTGTGTGTGTGTGTGTGTGTGTGTGTGTGTGTGTGTGTGTGTGTGTGTGTGTCTGTGAGTGTATGTGTGTGTGTGTGTGTGTGTGTGTGTGTGTGTGTGTGTGTGTGTGTGTGTGTGTGTGTGTGTGTGTGTGTGTGTGTGTGTGTCTGTGAGTGTATGTGTGTGTGTGTGTGTGTGTGTGTGTGTGTGTGTGTCTGTGTACTCACCTATTTGTACTCACCTATTTGTGGTTGCAGGGGTCGAGTCCTAGCTCCTGGCCCCGCCTCTTCACCGGTTGCTACTAGGCCCTCTCTCTCCCCGCTCCATGAGCTTTATCAAACCTCGTCTTAAAACTGTGTATGGTTCCTGCCTCCACTACGTCATTTTCTAGGCTATTCCACTGCCTTACAACTCTATGACTGAAGAAATACTTCCTACTATCTCTCTGACTCATTTGTGTCTTCAACTTCCAATTGTGGCCTCTTGTTTCTGTGTCCCCTCCCTGGAACATCCTGTCTTTGTGTGTCTGTGTCTGTGTGTCTGTGTGTGTGTGTGTGTGTGTGTTTGTGTGTGTGTGTCTGTGTGTGTGTGTGTGTGCGTATGTGTGTGTTTGTGTGTGGTGTACTCACCTAGTTGAGGTTGCATGGGTCGAGTCCTAGGTCCTGGCCACGCCTCTTCACTGATCGCTACTAGGTCACTCTCACTGAACCGTGAGCTTTATCATACCTCTGCTTCGTGTGTGTGTGTACTCACCTATTTGTGGTTGCAGGGGTCGAGTCATAGCTCCTGGCCCCGCCTCTTCACTGATTGCTACTAGGTCCTCTCTCTCTGTTCAGTGAGCTTTATCATACCTCGCTTTAAAACTATGTATGGTTCCCGCCTCCACTACTTCACTTTCTAGGCTATTCCACGGCTTCACTACTCTATGACTGAAAAAATACTTCCTAACATCCCTTTGATTCATCTGAGTCTTCAACTTCCAATTGTGACCTCTTGTGTCTGTGTCCCATCTCTGGAACATCCCGTCTTTGTCCACCTCGTCTATTCCGCGCAGTATTTTATATGTCGTTATCATGTCTCCCCTGACCCTCCTGGCCTCCAGTGTCGTCAGGCCGATTACCCTCAACCGTTCTTCGTAGGACAATCCCCGTAGCTCTGGGACTAGTCTTGTTGCAAACCTTTGCACTTTCTCTAATTTCTTGACGTGCTTGACTAGGTGTGGATTCCAAACTGGTGCTGCATACTCCAGTATGGGCCTGACGTAAATGGTATACAGAGTCTTGAACGAATCCTTACTGAGGTATCGGAACGCTATCCGTAGGTTTGCCAGGCGCCCGCATGCTGCAGCAGTTATCTGACTGATGTGCGCCTCAGGAGATATGCTCGGTGTTATACTCACCCACAGATCTTTTTCCTTGAGTGAGGTTTGCAGACTTTGGCCATCTAAACTATACTGTGTCTGCGGTCTTCTTTGCCCTTCCCCAATCTTCATGACTTTGCATTTGGCAGGGTTAAACTCAAGGGGCCAGTTGCTAGACCGGGCTTGTAGCCTGTCCAGGTCTCTTTGTAGTCCTGCCTGATCCTCATCCGATTTGATTCTTCTCATTAACTTCACATCATCCGCAAACAAGGACACTTCTGAGTCTATCCCTTCCGTTATGTCATTCACATATACCAAGAACAGCACAGGTCCTAGGACTGACCCCTGTGGAACCTTGCTTGTCACAGGCGCCTACTCTGACACTTAGTCACGTACCATGACTCGTTGTTGCCTCTCTGTCAGGTATTCTCTGATCCATTGCAGTGCTTTTCCTGTTATGTGTGCCTGATCCTCTAGCTTTTGCAGTAACTCTTGTGAGGAACTGTGTCGAAGGCCTTCTTGCATCCCAAAAAAATGCAGTCGATCCACCCCTCTCTCTCTTGTCTTACTTCTGTCACCTTGTCATAAAACTTCAGTAGATTTGTGACACATGATTTTCCCTCCCTGAAACCATGCTGGTTGTCAATTATACACTTGTTTCTTTCCAGGTGCTCCACCACTCTCCTCCTGATGATCTTCTCCATGACATTGCATACTATACACGTTAGTGATACAGGTCTGTAGTTTAGTGCCTCATGTCTGTCTCTCTTTTTAAAAATTGGGACTACATTTGCCATCTTCCAAACCTCGGGGAGTCGCCCAGTTTCAAATGATGTGTTGAAGATCTTTGTTAATGGTACACACAATATCTCTGCTCCCTCTTTAAGGACCCACAGAGAGATGTTGTCTGGTCCCTCCGCCTTTGAGGTGTCAAGTTCGCATAGCAGCTTCTTCATCTCCTCCTTGGTTACATGTACCTCATCCAGCACTTGCTGGTGCACCCCCATGCTCTGATTTCCTGGAGTCCTACTGGTTTCCACTGTAAATTCTTCTTTAAATCTCGTGTTGAGCTCCTGACATACCTCCCGGACGTTTCTTGTGAATTCCCCATCACCCTTCCTCAGTCTGATTACCTGGTCCTTGACTGTTGTTTTCCTCCTGATTTTCTATGCTATGATGTTTTCAAACTGTCGCTGTGTGTGTGTGTGTGTGTGTGTGTGAGTGTCTCTGTGTGTGTTTGTGTGTGTGCGTGTGTGTGTGTGTGTGTGTGTGTGTGTGTGTGTGTGTGTGTGTATGTGTGTGTGTGTGTGTGTGTGTGTGTGCGTGTGTGTGTGTGCGTGTGTGTATGTGCGTGTGTGTGAGCGTGTGTGGGTGTGTAGTGTGTGTGTGTGTGTGTGTGTGTGTGTGTACTCACCTAGTTGAACTCACCTAGTTGAGGTTGCGGGGGACGAGTCCGAGCTCCTGGCCCCGCCTCTTCACTGATCGCTACTAGGTCACTCTCCCTGAGCCGTGAGCTTTATCATACCTCTGCTTAAAGCTATGTATGGATCCTGCCGCCACTACATCGCTTCCCAAACTATTCCACTTACTGACTACTCTGTGGCTGAAGAAATACTTCCTAACATCCCTGTGATTCATCTGTGTCTTCAGCTTCCAACTGTGTCCCCTTGTTACTGTGTCCAATCTCTGGAACATCCTGTCTTTGTCCACCTTGTCAATTCCTCTCAGTATTTTGTATGTCGTTATCATGTCCCCCCTATCTCTCCTGTCCTCCAGTGTCGTCAGGTTGATTTCCCTTAACCTCTCCTCGTAGGACATACCTCTTAACTCTGGGACTAGTCTTGTTGCAAACCTTTGTACTTTCTCTAGTTTCTTCACGTGCTTGGCTAGGTGTGGGTTCCAAACTGGTGCCGCATACTCCAATATGGGCCTAACATACACGGTGTACAGGGTCCTGAATGAACTCCAGTAGGTTTGTGACACAGGATTTCCCGTCCCTGAAACCATGTTGGCTGCTGTTGATGAGATCATTCCTTTCTAGGTGTTCCACCACTCTTCTCCTGATAATCTTCTCCATGATTTTGCATACTATACATGTCAGTGACACTGGTCTGTAGTTTAATGCTTCATGTCTGTCTCCTTTTTTAAAGATTGGGACTACATTTGCTGTCTTCCATGCCTCAGGCAATCTCCCTGTTTCGATAGATGTATTGAATATTGTTGTTAGGGGTACACATAGCGCCTCTGCTCCCTCTCTCAATACCCATGGGGAGATGTTATCTGGCCCCATTGTGTGTGTGTGTGTGTGTGTGTGTGTGTGTGCGTGTGTGTGTGTGTGTGTGTGTGTGTGTGTGTTTGTGTGTTTGTGTGAATGTGAGTGTGTGTGTGTGTGTGTGCGTGTGTGTGTGTGTGCGTGTGTGTGTGTGTGTGTGTGTGTGTGTGTGTGTGTGTGTGTGTGTGTGTGTGTGTGTGAAATCACCTCTCTAATTGTACTCACCTAATTTTGGTTGCAGGGGTGGTGAGAGAGCTCCTGGCCCTGCCTCTTCACTGATCGCTACTAGGTCCTCTCTCTCTCTCTCTCTGCTACATGAGCTTTGTCATACCTCGTCTTAAAGCTATATATGGTTCTTGCCTCCACTACATCGCTTACCAGACAATTCCACTTCCTAACAACTCTGTGGCTGAAGAAATATTTCCTAACATTCCTTTGACTCATCTGAGTCTTGAGCTTCCCATTGTGACCCTTTGTTTCTGTATCATTCTCTCTAGAACATCCTGTCTCTGTCCCCTTTATCTATTCCACGCAGTGTCTTGTATTTCGTTATCATGTCTTCCCTGACCCTTCTGTCCTCCAGTTTTGTCATTCCGATTTCCCTCAACCTTTCATCGTAGGACATTTCCCTGACCTCTGGAACTAGCCTTGTTGCAAAAATTTGTACTTTCTCTAACTTCTTGGCGTACTAGGTAAAGTGTGGGTCCCAAATTGGTTCTCCATACTCCAGTATTTGCCTAACGTACACAGTGTACAGTGTCTTGAACGATTCGTTATTAAGGTATCGGAACGCTATTCTCAGGTTTGCCAGGTGCTTTTATGCTGTAGCAGTTATCTGGTTGATGTGTGCCTCCGGAGACGTGCTCTGTGTTATGGTCACCCCAGGATCTTTCTCCTTGAGTAAGGTTTGCAGTCTTTGCCCACCTAGCCTATACTCTGTCTGCGGTCTTCTTTGCCCCTTCCAAATCTTCATTAATTTGCTTTTGGCAGGGTTGAATTCGAGAAGCCAGTTTTTGGACCACGTTTCCAGTCTGTCCAGGTCTCTTCGTAGTCCTACCTGATCCATATCCGATTTAACTCTTCTCATCAAATTCACATCATATTCAAACAGGGACACTTCCGAGTCTATCCCTTCCATCATGCCATTCACATATATCAAAAATAACACTGGTACTAGAACTGACCCCTGTGGAACCCCATTCGTCACAGGCGCCTACTGTGATACCTCTTCACGTTCCACGTGCCTCCTTGACAGGTATTCTCTGATCCATTGCAGGGCCCTCCCTGTTATACGTGCCTCATAAATATCCTGTTTAGCTTCTCACATACCTCCTGATCGTTTCTTGTGAGTTCCCCACCATCTGTCCTCAGTCTCATCACCTGGTCATTGACTGTTGTCTTCCTACTGATGTGGCTATGCAACTGTTTCGGGTCAGACTTGATTTTCTATGCTATGATGTTTTCAAACTGTCGCTGTGTGTGTGTGTGTGTGTGTGTGTGTGTGTGTGTGTGTGTGAGTATCTCTGTGTGTGTTTGTGTGTGTGTGTGTGTGTGCGTGTGTGTGTGTGTGTGTGTGTATGTGTGTGTGTGTGTGTGTGTGTGTGTGTGTGTGTGCGTGTGAGTGTGTGCGTGTGTGTGAGAGTGTGTGGGTGTGTGTAGTGTGTATGTGTGTGTGTGTGTGTGTGTGTGTGTGTACTCACCTAGTTGTGGTTGCAGGGGTCGATTCATAGCTCCTGTCTCCGCTTCTTCACTGGTCGCTACTGGGTCTCTCTCCCCGAACCATGAGCTTTATCATACCTCTGCTTAAAGCTATGTATGGATCCTGCCTCCACTACATCGCTTCCCAAACTATTCCTCTTCCTGACTGCTCTGTGACCAAAGAAATACTTCCTAACATCCCTGTGATTCATCTGTATCTTCAACTTCCACCTGTGTCCCCTTGTAGCTGTGTCCCGTCTCTGGAACATCCTGTCTTTGCCCACCTTGTCAATTCCTCTCAGTATTTTATATGTCGTTATCATGTCCCCCTATCTCTCCTGTCTTCCAGTGTCGTCAGGTCGATTTTCCTTAAACTCTCCTCGTAGGACATAACCCTTAGCTCTGGGACTAGTCTTGTTACAAAACTTTGCACTTTCTCTAGTTTCTTTACGTGCTTGGCTAGGTGTGCGTTCCTAATTGGTGCCGCATACTCCAATATGGGCCTAACTTACACAGTGTACAGGGTCCTGAACTATTCCTTATTAAAATGTCGGAATGCTGTTCTTAAGTTTGCTAGGCGCCCGTATGCAGCAGCAGTTGGTTCATGTGCGCCTCAGAAGATGTGCCTGGTGTTGTACTCACCCCTAGATCTTTTTTCTTGGGTGAACTTTTTAGTCTCTGCCCCCTAGACTGTGCTCCATCAGCGTACCTCTTTGCCCTTCCTCAATCTTCATGAATTTGCACTTGGTGGGGTTAAACTCGAGGAGCCAATTGCTGGACCAGGTCTGCAGCCTGTCCAGATCCGTTTGTAGTTCTCTTTGTTGCCTTCCTGTCAGTTATTCTTTGATCCATTGCAGTGCACTGCCTGTTAATCGCGCCTGATCCTCTAGCTTCTGCACAAATCTCTTGTGAGGAACTGTTTCGAACGACTTCTTTCAGACCAGGAAAATGCAATCCACGCACCCCTCTCTCTCGTGTCTTATTACTGTTACCTTGTCATAAAACTCCAGTAGGTTTGTGACACAGGATTTGCTTTCTATGAATCTGTGTTAGTTGTCGTTTATAATCTTGTTCCGTTCCAGCTACTCCACCACTATCCTCCTGATAATCTTCTTCATGACTTTGCACATTACACACATCAGTGACACTGGTCTATAGTTTAATGCTTCGTTTCTTCAAAAGGGGACTACATCTGCCGTCTTCCACACCTCAGGTAGTTGCCCAGTTTCAAGGGATGTGTTGAAAAATGTGGTTAGTGGCACACACAGCATCTCTGCTCCCTCCCTAAGGATCCATGGAGAGATGTCCGATCCCACCGCCTTTGAGGTATCAAAGTCACTTAACAGCTCCTTCACTCTCGTGTTGAGCTCCTTACATACCTCATGATCGTTTCTTGTGAGCTCTCCACCTTTTTCCATCAGCCTAATTACCTGGTCTTTGACTGTTGTCTTCCTCCTGATGTGGCTGTAAAACATTTTCAGGTCAGACTTGACTTTCAATGCTCTGGTGTTTTCGTACTGTAGCTGTGTCTCCCTCCTTATCTGTGCATACTCGTTTCTGGCTTTTCGACTGATCTCTTTATTTTCCTGGGTCCTTTGCCATCTGTACTTTTTCCATTCACTAGCACACTTAGTTTTTGAATCCCGACACCTTCGGGTAAACCAAGGACTCATTCTGGTCTTCCCATTATTTCTGTTACCCTTAGGAACAAACCTTTTCCTCTTCCTCCTTGCATTTTGTTGTTAAGTAGTCTATCATTTCGTTTACTGACTTTCCTACCAATTCTCTTTCCCACTGAATCTCCTGCAGCAAGTTCCTCATACCTCTGTAGTCCTCCCTGTTATAGTTTGGCTTTTCCCTTTCTACTCCTTTTACCCTCTCCACTTGTAAGTCTACTATGTATTCAAAGCTCAAAACCACGTGATCACTTGCCCCAAGGGTCCTTTCGTAAGTGATGTCTTCAATGTCTGAGCTACTCAGGGTGCACACAAGGTCTAGTCTTGCTGATTCGTCCTCCCCTCTCTGGTAGTGTCCCTAACATGCTGGTGCATGAGGTCTTCCAGTACTACATTCATCATCTTGGTTCTCCATGTTTTGGGACCCCCATGTGGCATAGCCCATAACCTTGTGGTATATCCCATAACTTTGCTCTACTCGAGTGAGCAATTCTGGCCACCTCAACTAGTGTGTCCACCATTATTCTGTTGCTTTCTTCATATTCCTCTCTTCGCCTCTGCAGTTCTGTGGTGGGTTATACATCACTGCAATGACAACCTTATGTCATCCAGACTGAATTGTACCTTCTATGTAATCCCTTTCTCCAATCTCGTCCATGCCTGCCATTTCCTGAAAACTCCATCGATTTTTAATGAGCAGTGCAACCCCTCCTCCCCCTCTGTTCATTCTATCTTTCCTTAGAATCTGATATCCTGAACGAAGATTGTATCTATTACTGGTCCAGTGAGTTTTGTTTCTGGGACTGGGGACGTCTCGTTGATTCTGTCATGCCATTGCTCGCATTTATTTGTTATTCCTTCCGCATTCTTATACCAAACCTTCAACTTCTTTTCTAAAACTGTGGTCTGGGGAGAACGCTGGGTTTGGGGCAGCAGGAGCCTTGACGGGGTCCTATAGGGGGTCGCTGTGAGGGTGGGGTTTGTGGTGTGGGAGGTGGGGGCGCAGGACGTATGGGGGGTTATTGGGGCGTGGGTTCCGTGATGAAGGGGATGAGGGCAGAAAGTACAGTGTGTGGGTTTATGTTTAGATCGTTTGGTTGCATTGGGGTTTCTGTGGCTAGATTCGTTCTGTGGGTAGTTCTGGAAGGGGTTGTGTTTGCTCTTCCATCTGGGTCTGGGTTCTCCTCCTCATCTCCGTCCTTCCCTCTCATCCCTCCTCGTGTCTTTGCACCCTCTCTTTCAGTATCTTCCTTTCTTCTTGTGTTCCGTCTCAGTCTTGGTACACTCTCTGGTATTCCGGTTTGTCCCTTAGTCGTGCTTTCTCTTTCTGGATCAGGTTTCGAGCTGACTCTGTCTTGAAAATCACTTTGACTGGCCATTTTTTTCTTCTCACAAACCACCCAATTCTCCGAAAATTTGTCAGCTGTGCCATGTCGTTCTGTCCTATTGCTTTCATGATACTTTCAATCATTTTTCTCCTCCTGTTTTCTTGCTTCATAAGTTTCCCCTTCAACTTCGTGGAGCCCATGGACAAAAACTGAAATCTCCTTTTGTCCTCCCACTGTATTTCCCTGTGCATCCCCTTAGATGATTTAGTTCCTGCCACTGAAGTGTTCCTGCCTTCACTCTCTTCCCTAGCACTGCAGTTGTCTGTTAGAGTCTCTGCGTATAGCTTAGCTCCATCATAACCTTTAGACCCCTCATTTGTTCTTGATGTGATGCCCGTCTTTTCCCAAGCCCCATGTGGATCTGATAGGGCCTTCGCACACAGTCTGTGACTGATGTTGCGGTTCCTGATGTAATGACTGTACTGTCCTTTGGTTCTCTAGGCTGTTTCAGATTTTTTAGTTCCTCTTCTAAGCTCTGTATCTTAGCTTCTGCTGCAATGGCTTGTAACTCCGATTTCCTGCTTTCTGCACCCTTCGACACCTCCAATTTCTTGCTGAGCTCTTTTAGCTCGTGTATGTGTGTGTGTGTGTGTGTGTGTGTGTGTGTGTGTGTGTGTGTGTGTGTGTGTGTGTGTGTGTGTGTGTGTACTCACCTATTTGTGGTTGTAGGGGTCAAGTCTTAGTTCCTGGCCCCGCCTCTTCACCAGTTGCTACTGGGCCCTCTCTCTCTCTCCGTGCTCTATGAGCCTTGTCAAACTTTGTCTTAAAACTATGTATGGTTCCCGCCTCCACTACGTCACTTTTTAGGCTATTCCACTGTCTGACAACTCTTTGACTGAAGAAATACTTCCTAACATCCCTATGACTCGTCTGAGTCTTCAGCTTCCAATTGTTACCCCTTGTTTCCGTGTCCCCTCTCTGAAACATCCTGTTTCTGTCTACCTTATCTATTCCACGCAGTATTTTGTATGTCGTTTTCATGTCTCTCCTGACCCTCATGTCCTCCAGTGTCGTCAGGCCGATTTCCCTTAACCTTTCTTCATAGGACATTCCCCTCAGATCTGGAACTAACCTTGATGCAAACCTCTGCACTTTCTCTAATTTCTTGATGTGCTTGATCAAGTGCGGGTTGCAAAGAGGTGCTGCATACTCCAGTATGGGCCTGACGTACAAGGTGTACAGTATCTTGAATTCCTTACTAAGGTATCGGAATGCTGTTCTCAGGTTTGCCAGGCACCCATATGCTTCAGCAGTTATCTGGTTGATGTGTGCTTCTGGAGACATGCTCGGTGTTATACTCACCCCAAGATCTTTCTCCTTGAGCGAAGTTTGCAGTCTTTGGCCACCTAGCCTATACTCTGAGGACTTTTGTGCCCTTCCCCTATCTTCAAGACTTTGCATTTGGCGGGATTAAACTCGAGAAGCCAGTTGCTGGACCAGGTGTCCAGTCTGTCCAGGCCTCTTTGAAGTCCTGTCTGATCCTCATCCGATTTAATTCTCCTCATTAACTCCACATCGCCTGCGAACAGGGACACTTCTGAGTCTAACTCATCCATCATGTCGTTCACATATACCAAAAATAGCACTGGTCCTAGAACTGACCCCTGTGGGACCCCGCTCGTCACAGGTGTCCACTGTGATACATCATTACGTACCATGAATCGTTGTTGCCTCCCTGTCAGGTATTCTCTGATCCATTGCAGTGCCCTTCCTTTTACATGCGCCTGATCCTCTAGCTTCTACTAATCTCTTGTGAGGAACTCTGTCAAAGGCCTTCTTGCAGTCCAAGAAGATGCAATCAACCCACCCCTCTCTCTCATGTCTTATTTCTGTTACTTTATCATAAAACTCCAGAAGGTTTGTGACACAGGATTTGCCTTCCATGAATCCGTGCTGGTTGGCGTTTATACTCTTGTTCCATTCCAGGTGATCCGCCACTCTCCTCCTGATAATTTACTCCATAACTTTGCATACTATACACGTCAGTGACATGGGTCTATAGTTTAGTGTCTCTTTTCTGTCTCCTTTTTTAAAAATGGGAACTATAGTTGCTGTCTTCCATGCCCAGTTTCCAGGGATGTGTTGAATATTGTGGTAAGTGGCATACACAGCATATCTGCTCCCTCTCTAATGACCCATGGGGAGATGTCAAGTCCCATTGCCTTTGATGTATCGATGTCCCTTAGCAGCTTCTTCACCTCCTCCTCATTTGTATGTGTGTGTGTGTGTGTGTGTGTGTGTGTGTGTGTGTGTGTGTGTGTGTGTGTGTGTGTGTGTGTGTGTGTGTGTGTGTGTGTGTGTGTGGGTGTGTGTTTGTGCGTGTGCGTGTGCGTGTGCGTGTGTGTAGTGTGTGTGTGTGTGTGTGTGTGTGTGTGTGTGTGTGTGTGTGTGTGTGTGGGTGTGTGTGTGTGTGTGTGTACTCACCTAGTTGTGGTTGCAGGGGTCGATTCATAGCTCCTGTCTCCGCTTCTTCACTGGTCGCTACTGGGTCTCTCTCTCCGAACCATGAGCTTTATCATACCTCTGCTTGAAGCTATGCATGGATCCTGCCTCCACTATATCGCTTCCCAAACTATTCCTCTTCCTGACTACTCTGTGACCAATGAAATACTTCCTATCATCCCTGTGATACATCTGTGTCTTCAACTTCCACCTGTGTCCCCTTGTTGCTGTGTCTCATCTCTGGAACATCCTGTCTTTGCCCACCTTGTCAATTCCTCTCAGTATTTTATATGTCGTTATCATGTCCCCCTATCTCTCCTGTCTTCCAGTGTCGTCAGGTCGATTTTCCTTAAACTCTCCTCGTAGGACATAACCCTTAGCTCTGGGACTAGTCTTGTTACAAAACTTTGCACTTTCTCTAGTTTCTTTACGTGCTTGGCTAGGTGTGGGTTCCTAATTGGTGCCGCATACTCCAATATGGGCCTAACGTACACAGTGTACAGGGTCCTGAACTATTCCTTATTAAAATGTCGGAATGCTGTTCTTAGGTTTGCTAGGCGCCCATATGCTGCAGCAGTTGGTTCATGTGCACCTCAGAAGATGTGCCTGGTGTTGTACTCACCCCTAGATCTTTTTTCTTGAGTGAAGTTTGTAGTCTCTGCCCCCTAGACTGTGCTCCATCAGCGTACTTCTTTGCCCTTCCTCAATCTTCAAGAATTTGCACTTGGTGGGGTTAAACTCGAGGAGCCAATTGCTGGACCAGGTCTGCAGCCTGTCCAGATCCGTTTGTAGTTCTCTTTGTTGCCTTCCTGTCAGTTATTCTTTGATCCATTGCAGAGCACTTCCTGTTAATCGCGTCTGATCCTCTAGCTTCTGCACTAATCTCTTGTGAGGAACTGTTTCGAAGGACTTCTTTCAGACCAGGAAAATGCAATCCACGCACCCCTCTCTCTCGTGTCTTATTACTGTTACCTTGTCATAAAACTCCAGTAGCTTTGTGACACAGGATTTGTCTTCTATGACTCTGTGTTAGTTGTCGTTTATAATCTTGTTCCGTTCCAGCTACTCCACCACTATCCTCCTGATAATCTTCTTCATGACTTTGCACATTACACACATCAGTGACACTGGTCTATAGTTTAATGCTTCGTTTCTTCAAAAGGGGACTACATTTGCCGTCTTCCATACCTCAGGTAGTTGCCCAGTTTCAAGGGATGTGTTGAAAAATGTAGTTAGTGGCACACACAGCATCTGTGCTCCCTCCCTAAGGATCCATGGAGAGATGTTGTCCGATCCCACCGCCTTTGATGTATCAAGGTCACTTAGCAGCTACTTCACTCTCGTGTTGAGCTCCTTACATACCTCATGATCGTTTCTTGTGAGCTCCCCACCTTTTTCCATCAGCCTAATTACCTGGTCTTTGACTGTTGTCTTCCTCCTGATGTGGCTGTAAAACATTTTCAGGTCAGACTTGACTTTCAATGCTCTGGTGTTTTCGTACTGTAGCTGTGTCTCCCTCCTTATCTGTGCATACTCGTTTCTGGCTTTTCGTCTGATCTCTTTATTTTCCTGGGTCCTTTGCCATCTGTACTTTTTCCATTCACTAGCACACTTAGTTTTTGCCTCCCGACACCTTCGGGTAAACCAAGGGCTCATTCTGGTCTTCCCATTATTTCTGTTACCCTTAGGAACAAACCTTTTCCTCTTCCTCCTTGCATTTTGTTGTTACGTAGTCTATCATTTCGTTTACTGACTTTCCTACCAATTCTCTTTCCCACTGAATCTCCTGCAGCAAGTTCCTCATATCTCTGTAGTCCTCCCTGTTATAGTTTGGCTTTTCCCTTTCTACTCCTTTTACCCTCTCCACTTGTAAGTCTACTATCTATTCAAAGCTCAAAACCATGTGATCACTTGCTCGCAAGGGTCCTTTCGTATGTGATGTCTTCAATGTCTGAGCTACGCAGGGTGCACACAAGGTCTAGTCTTGCTGATTCGTCCTCCCCTCTCTGGTAGTGTCCCTAACAAGCTGGTGCATGAGGTCTTCCAGTACTACATTCATCATCTTGGTTCTCCATGTTTTGGGACCCCCATGTGGCATAGCCCATAACCTTGTGGTATATCCCATAACTTTGCTCTACTCGAGTGAGCAATTCTGGCCACCTCAACTAGTGTGTCCACCATTATTCTGTTGCTTTCTTCATATTCCTCTCTTCGCCTCTGCAGTTCTGTGGAGGGTTATACATCACTGCAATGACAACCCTATGTCGTCCAGACTGAATTGTACCTACTATATAATCCCTTTCTCCAATCTCGTCCATGCCTGCCATTTCCTGAAAACTCCATCGATTTTTAATGAGCAGTGCAACCCCTCCTCCCCCTCTGTTCATTCTATCTTTCCTTAGAATCTGATATCCTGAACGAAGATTGTATCTATTACTGGTCCAGCGAGTTTTGTTTCTGGGACTGGGGACGTCTCGTTGATTCTGTCTTGCCATTGCTCGCATTTATTTGTTATTCCTTCCGCATTCTTATACCAAACCTTCAACTTCTTTTCTAAAACTGAGGTCTGGGGAGAACGCTGGGTTTGGGGCAGCAGGAGCCTTGGCGGGGTCCTATAGGGGGTCGCTGTGAGGGTGGGGTTTGTGGTGTGGGAGGTGGGGGCGTAGGACCTATGGGGGGTTATTGGGGCGTGGGTTTCGTGATGAAGGGGATGAGAGCAGAAAGTACAGTGTGTGGGTTTATGTTTAGATCGTTTGGTTGCATTGGGGTTTCTGTGGCTGGATTCGTTCTGTGGGTAGTTCTGGAAGGGGTTGTGTTTGCTCTTCCATCTGGGTCTGGGTTCTCCTCCTCATCTCCGTCCTTCCCTCTCATCCCTCCTCGTGTCTTTGCACCCTCTCTTTCAGTATCTTCCTTTCTTCTTGTGTTCCGTCTCAGTCTAGGTACACTCTCTGGTATTCCGGTTTGTCCCTTAGTCGTGCTTTCTCTTTCTGGATCAGGTTTCGAGCTGACTCTGTCTTGAAAATCACTTTGACTCTCCATTTTTTCTTCTCGCAAACCACCCAATTCTCCGAAAATTTGGCAGCTGTGTCATGTCGTCCTGTCCTATTGCTTTCATGATACTTTCAATCTTTTTTCTCCTCCTGTTTTCTTGCTTCATAAATTTCCCCTTCAACTTCGTGGAGCCCATGGACAAAAACTGAAATCTCCTTTTGTCCTCCCACTGTATTTCCCTGTGCATCCCCTTAGATGATTTAGTTCCTGCCACTGAAGTGTTCCTGCCTTCACTCTCTTCCCTAGCACTGCAGTTGTCTGTTAGAGTCTCTGCGTATAGCTTAGCTCCTTCCTTACCTTTAGACCCCTCATTTGTTCTTGATGTGCTGCCCGTCTTTTCCCAAGCCCCATGTGGATCTGATAGGGCCTTCGCACACAGTCTGTGACTGATGTTGCGGTTCCTGATGTAATGACTGTACTGTCCTTTGGTTCTCTAGGCTGTTTCAGATTTTTTAGTTCCTCTTCTAAGCTCTGTATCTTAGCTTCTGCTGCAATGGCTTGTAACTCCGATTTCTTGCTTTCTGCACCCATCCACACCTCCATTTTCTTGCTGAGCACTTCTAGCTCGTGTATGTGTGTGTGTGTGTGTGTGTCTGTGTGTCTGTGTGGGTGTGTGTGTGTGTGTGTGTGTGTGTGTCTGCGTGGGTGTGTGCGTGTGTGTGTGCTCACCTATTTGTGATTGTAGGGGTCGAGTCTTAGTTCCTGGCCCCGCCTCTTCACCAGTTGCTACTGGGCCCTCTCTCTCTCTCCCGGCTCTATGAGCCTTGTCAAACCTCGTCTTAAAACTATGTATGGTTCCCGCCTCCACTACGTCACTTTCTAGGCTATTCCACTGTCTGACAACTCTATGACTGAAGAAATAATTCCTAATATCCCTATGACTCGTCTGAGTCTTCAGCTTCCATTTGTTACCCCTTGTTTCCGTGTCCCCTCTCTGAAACAACCTGTTTCTGTCTACCTTATCTATTCCACGCAGTATTTTGTATGTCGTTTTCATGTCTCTCCTGACCCTCCTGTCCTCCAGTGTCGTCAGGCCGATTTCCCTTAACCTTTCTTCATAGGACATTCCCCTTAGTTCTGGAACTAACCTTGACGCAAACCTCTGCACTTTCTCTAATTTCTTGATGTGTTTGATCAAGTGCGGGTTGCAAAGAGGTGCTGCATACTCCAGTATGGGCCTGACGTACACGGTGTACAGTATCTTGAATTCCTTATTGAGGTATCAGAATGCTGTTATCAGGTTTGCCAGGCACCCATATGCTGCAGCAGTTATCTGGTTGATGTGTGCTTCTGGAGACATGCTCGGTGTTATACTCACCCCAAGATTTTTATCCTTGAGCGAAGTTTGCAGTCTTTGGCCACCTAGCCTATACTCTGATGTCTTTTGTGCCCTTCCCCTATCTTCATGAATTTGCATTTGGCGGGATTAAACTCGAGAAGCCAGTTGCTGGACCAGGTGTCCAGTCTGTCCAGTCCTCTTTGAAGTCCTGTCTGATCCTCATCCGATTTAATTCTGCTAATTAACTTCACATCGCCTGCGAGCAGGGACACTTCTGAGTCTAACTCATCCATCATGTCCTTCACATATACCAAAAACAGCACTGGTCCTAGGACTGACCCCTGTGGGACCCCGCTCGTCACAGGTGTCCACTGTGATACATCATTACGTACCATGAATCGTTGTTGCCTCCCTGTCAGGTATTCTCTGATCCATTGCAGTGCCCTTCCTTTTACATGCGCCTGATCCTCTAGCTTCTACACTAATCTCTTGTGAGGAACTCTGTCAAAGGCCTTCTTGCAGTCCAAGAAGATGCAATCAACCCACGCCTCTCTCTCATGTCTTACTTCTGTTACTTTATCATAAAACTCCAGAAGGTTTGTGACACAGGATTTGCCTTCCATGAATCCGTGCTGGTTGGCGTTTATACTCTTGTTCCATTCCAGGTGATCCACCACTCTCCTCCTGATAATTTTCTCCATAACTTTGCATACTATACACGTCAGTGACATGGGTCTATAGTTTAGTGTCTCTTTTCTGTCTCTTTTTTTTAAAATGGGAACTATATTTGCTGTCTTCCATACCTCAGGTAGTTGCCCAGTTTCTAGGGATGTGTTGAAGATTGATGTAAGTGGCACACACAGCATATCTGCTCCCTCTCTAAGGACCCATGGGGAGATGTCAAGTCCCATTGCCTTTGATGTATCGATGTCCCTTAGCAGCTTCTTCACCTCCTCCTCATTTGTATGTATGTGTGTGTGTGTGTGTGTGTGTGTGTGTGTGTGTGTGTGTGTGTGTGTGTGTGTGTGTGTGTGTGTGTGTGTGTGTGTGTGTGCTCACCTAGTTGTGGTTGCAGGGGTAGATTCATAGCTCCTGTCTCCGCTTCTTCACTTGTCGCTACTGGGTCTCTCTCCCCGAACCATGAGCTTTATCATACCTCTGCTTGAAGCTATGTATGGATCCTGCCTCCACTACATCGCTTCCCAAACTATTCCTCTTCCTGACTACTCTGTGTCCAAAGAAATACTTCCTAACATCCTTGTGATTCATCTGTGTCTTCAACTTCCACATGTGTCCCGTTGTTGCTGTGTCCCATCTCTGGAACATCCTGTCTTTGCCCACCTTGTCAATTCCTCTCAGTATTTTATATGTCGTTATCATGTCCCCCTATCTCTCCTGTCTTCCAGTGTCGTCAGGTCGATTTTCCTTAAACTCTCCTCGTAGGACATAACCCTTAGCTCTGGGACTAGTCTTGTTACAAAACTTTGCACTTTCTCTAGTTTCTTTACGTGCTTGGCTAGGTGTGGGTTCCTAATTGGTGCCGCATACTCCAATATGGGCCTAACGTACACAGTGTACAGGGTCCTGAACTATTCCTTATTAAAATGTCGGAATGCTGTTCTTAGGTTTGCTAGGCGCCCATATGCTGCAGCAGTTGGTTCATGTGCGCCTCAGAAGATGTGCCTGGTGTTGTACTCACCCCTAGATCTTTTTTCTTGAGTGAAGTTTGTAGTCTGTGCCCCCTAGACTGTGCTCCATCAGCGTACTTCTTTGCCTTTCCTCAATCTTCATGAATTTGCACTTGGTGGGGTTAAACTCGAGGAGCCAATTCCTGGACCAGTTCTGCAGCCTGTCCAGATCCGTTTGTAGTTCTTTTTGTTGCCTTCCTGTCAGTTATTCTTTGATCCATTGCAGTGTAATTCCTGTTAATCGCGCCTGATCCACTAATTTCTGCACTAATCTCTTGTGAGGAACTGTTTCGAAGGACTTCTTTCAGACCAGGAAAATGCAATCCACGCACCCCTCTCTCTCGTGTCTTATTACTGGTACCTTGTCATAAAACTCCAGTAGGTTTGTGACACAGGATTTGCCTTCTATGACTCTGTGTTAATTGTCGTTTATAATCTTGTTCCGTTCCAGCTACTCCACCACTATCCTCCTGATAATCTTCTTCATGACTTTGCACATTACACACATCTGTGACACTCGTCCATAGTTTAATGCTTCGTTTCTTCAAAAGTGGACTACATTTGCCGTCTTCCATACCACAGGTAGTTGCCCAGTTTCAAGGGATGTGTTGAAAAATGTGGTTAGTGGCACACACAGCATCTCTGCTCCCTCCCTAAGGATCCATGGAGAGATGTTGTCCGATCCCACCGCCTTTGAGGTATCAAGGTCACTTAACAGCTCCTTCACTCTCGTGTTGAGCTTCTTACATACCTCATGATCGTTTCTTGTGAGCTCCCCACCTTTTTCCATCATCCTAATTACCTGGTCTTTGACTGTTGTCTTCCTCCTGATGTGGCTGTAAAACATTTTCAGGTCAGACTTGACTTTCAATGCTCTGGTGTTTTCGTACTGTAGCTGTGTCTCCCTCCTTATCTGTGCATACTCGTTTCTGGCTTTTCGACTGATCTCTTTATTTTCCTGGGTCCTTTGCCATCTGTACTTTTTCCATTCACTAGCACACTTAGTTTTTGCCTCCCGACACCTTCGGGTAAACCAAGGGCTCATTCTGGTCTTCCCATTATTTCTGTTACCCTTAGGAACAAACCTTTTCCTCTTCCTCCTTGCATTTTGTTGTTACGTAGTCTATCATTTCGTTTACTGACTTTCCTTCCAATTCTCTTTCCCACTGAACCTCCTGCAGCAAGTTCCTCATACCTCTGTAGTCCTCCCTGTTTTAGTTTGGCTTTTCCCTTTCTACTCCTTTTACCCTCTCCACTTGTAAGTCTACTATGTATTCAAAGCTTAAAACCACGTGATCACTTGCTCGAAGGGTCCTTTCGTATGTGATGTCTTCAATATCTGAGCTACTCAGGGTGCACACAAGGTCTAGTCTTGCTGGTTCGTCCTCCCCTCTCTGGTAGTGTCCCTAACATGCTGGTGCATGAGGTCTTCCAGTACTACATTCATCATCTTGGTTCTCCATGTTTTGGGACCCCCATGTGGCATAGTCCATAACCTTGTGGTATATCCCATAACTTTGCTCTACTCGAGTGAGCAATTCTGGCCACCTCAACTAGTGTGTCCACCATTATTCTGTTGCTTTCTTCATATTCCTCTCTTCGCCTCTGCAGTTCTGTGGTGGGTTATACATCACTGCAATGACAACCTTATGTCATATATACTGAATTGTACCTACTATGTAATCCCTTTCTCCAATCTCGTCCATGCCTGCCATTTCCTGAAAACTCCATCGATTTTTAATGAGCAGTGCAACCCCTCCTCCCCCTCTGTTCATTCTATCTTTCCTTAGAATCTGATATCCTGCAGGAAGATTGTGTCTATTACTGGTCCAGTGAGTTTTGTTTCTGTGACTGGGGACGTCTCGTTGATTCTGTCATGCCATTGCTCGCATTTATTTGTTATTCCTTCCGCATTCTTATACCAAACCTTATACCAAAACTTCTTTTCTAAAACTGTCGTCTGGGGAGAACGCTGGGTTTGGGGCAGTAGGAGCCTTGGCGGGGTCCTATAGGGGGTCGCTGTGAGGGTGGGGTTTGTGGTGTGGGAGGTGGGGGCGGAGGACCTATGGGGGGTTATTGGGGTGTGGGTTTCGTGATGAAGGGGATGAGGGCAGAAAGTACAGTGAGTGGGTTTATGTTTAGATCGTTTGGTTGCATTGGGGTTTCTGTGGCTGGATTCGTTCTGTGGGTAGTTCTGGAAGGGGCTGTGTTTGCTCTTCCATCTGGGTCTGGGTTCTCCTCCTCATCTCCGTCCTTCCCTCTCATCCCTCCTCGTGTCTTTGCACCCTCTCTTTCAGTATCTTCCTTTCTTCTTGTGTTCTGTCTCAGTCTAGGTACACTCTCTGGTATTCCGGTTTGTCCCTTAGTCGTGCTTTCTCTTTCTGGATCAGGTTTCGAGCTGACTCTGTCTTGAAAATCACATTGACTGGCCATTTTTTTCTTCTCGCAAACCACCCAATTCTTCGAAAATTTGTCAGCTGTGTCATGTCGTCCTGTCCTATTGCTTTCATGATATTTTCAATCTTTTTTCTCCTCCTGTTTTCTTGCTTCATAAGTTTCCCCTTCAACTTCGTGGAGCTCATGGACAAAAACTGAAATCTCCTTTTGTCCTCCCACTGTATTTCCCTGTGCATCCCCTTAGATGATTTAATTCCTGCCACTGAAGTGTTCCTGCCTTCACTCTCTTCCCTGTTAGAGTCTCTGCGTATAGCTTAGCTCCTTCATTACCTTTAGACCCCTCATTTGTTCTTGATGTGATGCCCGTCTTTTCCCAAGCCCCATGTGGATCTGATAGGGCCTTCGCACACAATCTGTGACTGATGTTGCGGTTCCTGATGTAATGACTGTACTGTCCTTTGGTTCTCTAGGCTGTTTCAGATTTTTTAGTTCCTCTTCTAAGCTCTGTATCTTAGCTTCTGCTGCAATGGCTTGTAACTCCGATTTCCTGCTTTCTGCACCCATCCACACCTCCATTTTCTTGCTGAGCTCTTCTAGCTCGTGTATGTGTGTGTGTGTGTGTGTGTACTCACCTATTTGTGGTTGCAGGGGTCGAGTCTTAGTTCCTGGCCCCGCCTCTTCACCAGTTGCTACTGGGCCCTCTCTCTCTCTCCCTGCTGTATGAGCCCTGTCAAACCTCGTCTTAAAACTATGTCTGGTTTCCGCCTCCACTGCGTCACTTTCTACTCTATTCCACTGTCTGACAACTCAATGACTGAAGAAATACTTCCTAACATCCCTATGACTCGTCTGAGTCTTCAGCTTCCAATTGTTACCCCTTGTTTCCGTGTCCCCTCTCTGAAACAACCTGTTTCTGTCTACCTTATCTATTCCACGGAGTATTTTGTATGTCGTTTTCATGTCTCTCCTGACCCTCCTGTCCTCCAGTGTCGTCAGGCCGATTTCCCTTAACCTTTCTTCATAGGACATTCCCCTTAGTTCTGGAACTAACCTTGACGCAAACCTCTGCACTTTCTCTAATTTCTTGATGTGCTTGATCAAGTGCGGGTTGCAAAGAGGTGCTGCATACTCCAGTATGGGCCTGACGTACACGGTGTACAGTATCATGAATTCCTTACTAAGGTATCGGAATGCTGTTCTCAGGTTTGCCAGGCACCCATATGCTGCAGCAGTTATCTGGTTGATGTGTGCTTCTGGAGACATGCTCGGTGTTATACTCACCCCAAGATCTTTCTCCTTGAGCGAAGTTTGCAGTCTTTGGCCACCTAGCCTATACTCTGAGGTCTTTTGTGCCCTTCCCCTATCTTCATGAATTTGCATTTGGCGGGATTAAACTCGAGAAGCCAGTTGCTGGACCAGGTGTCCAGTCTGTCCAGGCCTCTTTGAAGTCCTGTCTGATCCTCATCCGATTTAATTCTCCTCATTAACTTCACATCGCCTGCGAACAGGGACACTTCTGAGTCTAACTCATCCATCATGTCGTTCACATATACCAAAAATAGCACTTGTCCTAGGACTGACCCCTGTGGGACCCCGCTCGTCACAGGTGTCCACTGTGATACATCATTACTTACCATGAATCGTTGTTGCCTCCCTGTCAGGTATTCTCTGATCCATTGCAGTGCCCTTCCTTTTACATGCGCCTGATCCTCTGGCTTCTACATTAATCTCTTGTGAGGAACTCTGTCAAGGGCCTTCTTGCAGTCCAAGAAGATGCAATCAACCCACCTCTCTCTCTCATGTCTTACTTCTGTTACTTTATCATAAAACTCCAGAAGGTTTGTGACACAGGATTTGCCTTCCATGAATCCGTGCTGGTTGGCGTTTATACTCTTGTTCCATTCCAAGTGATCCACCACTCTCCTCCTGATAATTTTCTCCATAACTTTGCATACTATACACGTCAGTGTCATGGGTCTATAGTTTAGTGTCTCTTTTCTGTCTCCTTTTTTAAAAATGGGAACTATATTTGCTGTCTTCCATACCTCAGGTAGTTGCCCAGTTTCCAGGGATGTGTTGAAGATTGTGGTAAGTGGCACACACAGCATATCTGCTCCCTCTCTAAGGACCCATGGGGAGATGTCAAGTCCCATTGCCTTTGATGTATCGATGTCCCTTATCAGCTTCTTCACCTCCTTCTCATTTGTATGTGTGTGTGTGTGTGTGTGTGTGTGTGTGTGTGGGTGTGTGCGTGTGTGTATGTGCCTGTGCGTGTGCGTGTGTGCGTGTGTGTAGTGTGTGTGTGTGTGTGTGTGTGTGTGTGTGTGTGTGTGTGTGTGTGTGTGTGTGTGTGTACTCACCTAGTTGTGGTTGCAGGGGTCGATTCATAGCTCCTGTTTCCGCTTCACTTGTCGCTACTAGGTCTCTCTCCCCGAACCATGAGCTTTATCATACCTCTGCTTGAAGCTATGTATGGATCCTGCCTCCACTACATCGCTTCCCAAACTATTCCTCTTCCTGACTACTCTGTGACCAAAGAAATACTTCCTAACATCCCTGTGATTCATCTGTGTCTTCAACTTCCACCTGTGTCTCCTTGTTGCTGTGTCCCATCTCTGGAACATCCTGTCTTTGCCCACCTTGTCAATTCCTCTCAGTATTTTATATGTCGTTATCATGTCCCCCTATCTCTCCTGTCTTCCAGTGCCGTCAGGTCGATTTTCCTTAAACTCTCCTCGTAGGACATAACCCTTAGCTCTGGGACTAGTCTTGTTACAAAACTTTGCACTTTCTCTAGTTTCTTTACGTGCTTGGCTAGGTTTGGGTTCCTAATTGGTGCCGCATACTCCAATATGGGCCTAACGTACACAGTGTACAGGGTCCTGAACTATTCCTTATTAAAATGTCGGAATGCTGTTCTTAGGTTTGCTAGGCGCCCATATGCTCCAGCAGTTGGTTCATGTGCGCCTCAGAAGATATGCCTTGTGTTGTACTCACCCCTAGATCTTTTTTCTTGAGTGAAGTTTGTAGTCTCTGCCCCCTAGACTGTGCTCCATCAGCGTACTTCTTTGCCTTTCCTCAGTCTTCATGAATTTGCACTTGGTGGGGTTAAACTCGAGGAGCCAATTGCTGGACCAGGTCTGCAGCCTGTCCAGATCCGTTTGTAGTTCTCTTTGTTGCCTTCCTGTCAGTTATTCTTTGATCCATTGCAGTGCACTTTCTGCTAATCGCGCCTGATCCTCTAGCTTCTGCACTAATCTCTCGTGAGGAACTGTTTCGAAGGACTTCTTTCAGACCAGGAAAATGCAATCCACGCACCCCTCTCTCTCGTGTCTTATTACTGGTACCTTGTCATAAAACTCCAGTAGGTTTGTGACACAGGATTTGCCTTCTATGAATCTGTGTTAGTTGTCGTTTATAATCTTGTTCCGTTCCAGCTACTCCACCACTATCCTCCTGATAATCTTCTTCATGACTTTGCACATTACACACATCAGTGACACTGGTCTATAGTTTATTGCTTCGTTTCTTCAAAAGGGGACTACATTTGCCGTCTTCCATACCTCAGGTAGTTGCCCAGTTTCAAGGGATGTGTTGAAAAATGTGGTTAGTGGCACACACAGCATCTCTGCTCCCTCCCTAATGATCCATGGAGAGATGTTGTCCGATCCCACCGCCTTTGAGGTATCAAGGTCACTTAACAGCTTCTTCACTCTCGTGTTGAGCTCCTTACATACCTCATGATCGTTTCTTGTGAGCTCCCCACCTTTTTCCATCAGCCTAATTACCTGGTCTTTGACTGTTGTCTTCCTCCTGATGTGGCTGTAAAACATTTTCAGGTCAGACTTGACTTTCAGTGCTCTGGTGTTTTCGTACTGAAGCTGTGTCTCCCTCCTTATCTGTGCATACTCGTTTCTGGCTTTTCGACTGATCTCTATATTTTCCTGGGTCCTTTGCCATCTGTACTTTTTCCATTCACTAGCACACTTAGTTTTTGCCTCCCGACACCTTCGGGTAAACCAAGGGCTCATTCTGGTCTTCCCATTATTTCTGTTACCCTTAGGAACAAACCTTTTCCTCTTCCTCCTTGCATTTTGTTGTTAAGTAGTCTATCATTTCGTTTACTGACTTTCCAACCAATTCTCTTTCCCACTGAACCTCCTGCAGAGAGTTCCTCATACCTCTGTAGTCCTCCCTGTTATAGTTTGGCTTTTCCCTTTCTACTCCTTTTACCCTCTCCACTTGTAAGTCTACTATGTATTCGAAGCTTAAAACCACGTGATCACTTGCTCCAAGGGTCCTTTCGTATGTGATGTCTTCAATGTCTGAGCTACTCAGGGTGCACACACGGTCTAGTCTTGCTGGTTCGTCCTCCCCTATCTGGTAGTGTCCCTAACATGCTGGTGCATGAGGTCTTCCAGTACTACATTCATCATCTTGGTTCTCCATATTTTGGGACCACCATGTGGCATAGCCCATAACCTTGTGGTATATCCCATAACTTTGCTCTACTCGAGTGAGCAATTATGGCCACCTCAACTAGTGTTTCCACCATTATTCTGTTGCTTTCTTCATATTCCTCTCTTCGCCTCTGCAGTTCTGTGGAGGGTTATACATCACTGCAATGACAACCTTATGTCATCCAGACTGAATTGTACCTACTATGTAATCCCTTTCTCCAATCTCGTCCATGCCTGCCATTTCCTGAAAACTCCATCGGTTTTTAATGAGCAGTGCAACCCCTCCTCTCACTCTGTTCATTCTATCTTTCCTTAGAATCTGATATCCTGCAGGAAGATTGTGTCTATTACTGGTCCAGTGAGTTTTGTTTCTGGGACTGGGGACATCTCGTTGATTCTGTCATGCCATTGCTCGCATTTATTTGTTATCTCTTCCGCATTCTTATACCAAACCTTCATCTTCTTTTCTAAAACTGTGGTCTGGGGAGAACGCTGGGTTTGGGGGAGCAGGAGCCTTGGCGGGGTCCTACAGGGGGTCGCTGTGAGGGTGGGGTTTGTCGTGTGGGAGGTGGGGGCGGGGGACCTGTGGGGGGTTATTGGGGCGTGGGTTTCGTGATGAAGGGGATGAGGGCAGAAAGTACAGTGTGTGGGTTTATGTTTAGATCGTTTGGTTGCATTGGGGTTTCTGTGGCTGGATTCGTTCTGTGGGTAGTTCTGGAAGGGGTTGTGTTTGCTCTTCCATCTGGGTCTGGGTTCTCCTCCTCATCTCCGTCCTTCCCTCTCATCCCTCCTCGTGTCTTTGCACCCTCTCTTTCAGTATCTTCCTTTCTTCTTGTGTTCCGTCTCAGTCTAGGTACACTCTCTGGTATTCCGGTTTGTCCCTTAGTCGTGCTTTCTCTTTCTGGATCAGGTTTCGAGCTGACTATGTCTTGAAAATCACTTTGACTGGCCATTTTTTCTTCTCGCAAACCACCCAATTCTCCAAAAATTTGTCAGCTGTATCATGTCGTCCTGTCCTATTGCTTTCATGATACTTTCAATCTTTTTTCTCCTCCTGTTTTCTTGCTTCATAAGTTTCCCCTTCAACTTCGTGGAGCCCATGGACAAAAACTGAAATCTCCTTTTGTCCTCCCACTGTATTTCCCTGTGCATCCCCTTAGATGATTTAGTTCCTGCTACTGAAGTGTTCCTGCCTTCACTCTCTTCCCTAGCACTGCAGTTGTCTGTTAGAGTCTCTGCGTATAGCTTAGCTCCTTCATTACCTTTAGACCCATCATTTGTTCTTGATGTGCTGCCCGTCTTTTCCCAAGCCCCATGTGGATCTGATAGGGCCTTCGCACACAGTCTGTGACTGATGTTGCGGTTCCTGATGTAATGACTGTACTGTCCTTTGGTTCTCTAGGCTGTTTCAGATTTTTTAGTTCCTCTTCTAAGCTCTGTATCTTAGCTTCTGCTGCAATGGCTTGTAACTCCGATTTCCTGCTTTCTGCACCCATCCACACCTCCATTTTCTTGCTGAGCTCTTCTAGCTCGTGTATGTGTGTGTGTGTGTGTGTGTGTGTGTACTCACCTATTTGTGGTTGTAGGGGTCGAGTCTTAGTTCCTGGCCCCGCCTCTTCACCAGTTGCTACTGGGCCCTCTCTCTCTCTCCCTGCTCTACGAGCCTTGTCAAACCTCGTCTTAAAACTATGTATGGTTCCCGCCTCCACTACGTCACTTTCTAGGCTATTCCACTGTCTGACAACTCTATGACTGAAGAAATACTTCCTAACATCCCTATGACTCGTCTGAGTCTTCAGCTTCCAATTGTGACCCCTTGTTTTTGTGTCTCATCTCCTGAACATTCTGTCTCTATCCACCTTATCTATTCCACGCAATATTTTATATGTCGTTATCATGTCTCACCTTACCCTCCTGTCCTCCAGTGTCGTCAGGCCGATTTCCCTCAACCTTTCTTCGTAGGACATTTCCCTTAGCTTTGGAACTATCCTTGTTGCAAACCTTTGTACTTTCTCTAATTTCTTGACGTGCTTGACCACGTGTGGGTTCCAAACTGGTGCTGCATAGTCCAGTATGGGCCTAACGTACATGGTGTACAGTGTCTTGAATTTCCTTACTAAGGTATCGGAATGCTGTTCTCAGGTTTGCCAGGCGCCCATATGCTGCAGCAGTTATCTGGTTGATGTGTGCTTCCGGAGACATGCTCGGTGTTATACTCACCCCAAGATCTTTCTCCTTGAGTGAGGTTTGCAGTCTTTGGCCACCTAGCCTATACTCTGTCTGGGTCTTCTTGTGCCCTTCCCCTATCTTCATGACTTTGCATTTGGCGGGATTAAATTCGAGAAGCCAGTTGCTGGACCAGGTGTCCAGTCTGTCCAGGTCTCTTTGAAGTCCTGCCTGATCCTCATCCGATTTAATTCTCCTCATTAATTTCACATCGCCTGCGAACAGGGACACTTCTGAGTCTAACTCATCCATCATGTCGTTCACATATACCAAAAATAGCACTGGTCCTAGAACTGACCCCTGTGGGACCCCGCTCGTCACAGGTGTCCACTGTGATACATCATTACGTACCATGAATCGTTGTTGCCTCCCTGTCAGGTATTCTCTGATCCATTGCAGTGCCCTTCCTTTTACATGCGCCTGATCCTCTAACTTCTTGACTAATCTCTTGTGAGGAACTCTGTCAAAGGCCTTCTTGCAGTCCAAGAAGATGCAATCAACCCACCCCTCTCTCTCATGTCTTACTTCTGTTACTTTATCATAAAACTCCAGTAGGTTTGTGACACAGGATTTGCCCTCCATGAATCCGTGCTGGTTGGCGTTTATACTCTTTGTTCCGTTCCAGGTGTTCCACCACTCTCCTCCTGATAATCTTCTCTATAACTTTGCATACTATACATGTCAGTGACACAGGTCTATAGTTTAGTGCCTCGTTTCTGTCTCCTTTTTTAAAAATGGGAACTACATTTGCTATCTTCCATACCTCAGGTAGTTGCCCAGTTTCCAGGGATGTGTTGAAGATTGTGGTAAGTGGCACACACAGCATATCTGCTCCCTCTCTAAGGACCCATAGGGAGATGTTGTCCGGTCCCATTGCCTTTGAGGTATCGATGTCCCTTGGCAGCTTCTTCACCTCCTCCTCATTTGTATGTGTGTGTGTGTGTGTGTGTGTGTGTGTGTGTGTGTGTGTACTCACCTATTTGTGGTTGCAGGGGTCGAGTCCTAGCTCCTGGCCCCGCCTCTTCACCGGTTGCTACTAGACCCTCTCTCTCCCCGCTCCATGAGCTTTATCAAACCTCGTCTTAAAACTGTGTATGGTTCCTGCCTCCACTACGTCATTTTCTAGGCTATTCCACTGCCTTACAACTCTATGACTGAAGAAATACTTCCTACTATCTCTCTGACTCATTTGTGTCTTCAACTTCCAATTGTGGCCTCTTGTTTCTGTGTCCCCTCCCTGGAACATCCTGTCCTTGTCCACCTTGTCTATTCCACGCAGTATTTTATATGTCGTTATCATGTCTCCCCTGACCCTCCTGTCCTCCAGTGTCGTCAGGCCGATTTCCCTTAATCTTTCTTCATAGGACATTCCCCTTAGCTCTGGAACTAACCTTGTTGCAAACCTTTGTACTTTCTCTAGTTTCTTGACGTGCTTTATCAAGTGCGGGTTCCAAACAGGTGCTGCATACTCCAGTATGGGCCTGACATACACGGTGTACAGTGTCTTGAATGATTCCTTACTAAGGTGTCGGAATGCTGTTCTCAGGTTTGCCAGGCGCCCATATGCTGCAGCAGTTATCTGATTGATGTGTGCTTCCGGAGACATGCTCGGTGTTATACTCACCCCAAGATCTTTCTCCTTGAGTGAGGTTTGCAGTCTTTGGCCACCTAGCCTATACTCTGTCTGTGGTCTTCTGTGCCCTTCCCCTATCTTCATGACTTTGCATTTGGCAGGATTAAATTCGAGAAGCCATTTGCTGGACCAGGTGTCCAGTCTGTCCAGGTCTCTTTGAAGTCCTGCCTGGTCCTCATCAGATTTAATTCTCCTCATTAACTTCACATCATCTGCAAACAGGGACACTTCTGAGTCTAACCCTTCCGTCATGTCGTTCACATATACCAAAAATAGCACTGGTCCTAGGACCGACCCCTGTGGGACCCCGCTCGTCACAGGTGCCCACTGTGATACATCATTACGTACCATGACTCGTTGTTGCCTCCCTGTCAGGTATTCTCTGATCCATTGCAGTGCCCTTCCTGTTATATGCGCCTGATGCTCTAGCTTCTGCACTAATCTCTTGTGAGGAACTGTGTCAAAGGCCTTCTTGCAGTCCAAGAAGATGCAATCAACCCACCCCTCTCTCTCTTGTCTTACTTCTGTTATTTTATCATAAAACTCCAGAAGGTTTGTGACACAGGATTTGCCTTCCGTGAATCCGTGCTGGTTGGCATTTATACTCCTGTTCCGTTCCAGGTGCTCCACCACTCTCCTCCTGATAATCTTCTCCATAATTTTGCATACTATACACGTCAATGACACAGGTCTATAGTTTAGTGCCTCTTTTCTGTCTCCTTTTTTGAAAATGGGAACTACATTTGCTGTCTTCCATACCTCAGGTAGTTGCCCAGTTTCCAGGGATGTGTTGAAGATTGTGGTAAGTGGTACGCACAACATATCTGCTCCCTCTCTAAGGACCCATGGAGAGATGTTGTCCGGTCCCATTGCCTTTGAGGTATCGATGTCCCTTAGCAGTTTCTTCACCTCCTCCTCATCTGTATGTATGTCGTCCAACACTTGTTGGTGTATTCCTTGTTGGTGTCCCCATCTGGTCTGTCCCCCCAGAGTCCTTCCTGTCTCTACTGTAAATACTTCCTTAAATCTCGTGTTGAGCTCCTCACATACCTCTTGATCGTTTTTTGTGAGTTCCCCACCTTCTTTCCTCAGCCTTATCACCTGGTCCTTGACTGTTGTCTTCTTCCTAATGTGGCTATACAGCAGTTTCGGGTCAGATTTGACTTTCGATGCTATGTCGTTTTCATACTGTCTCTGGGCCTCCCTCCTTATCTGCGCATACTCGTTTCTGGCTCTTCTACTAATCTCCTTGTTTTCCTGGGTCCTATGCCTCCTGTACCTTTTCCATTCTCTGTTGCACTTAGCTTTTGCCTCCCTACACCTTCGGGTAAACCAAGGACTCGTCTTGGTCTTCCTATTATTTCTGTTTCCCTTGGGAACAAAACTTTCCTCTGCCTCCTTGCACTTTGTTGCCACATATTCCATCATCTCGTTTACTGATTTTCCTACCATTTCTCTGTCCCACTGAACCTCCTGCAGGAAGTTTCTCATACCTGTGTAGTCCCCCCTTTTATAGTTTGGCCTGTCCCCTTCAGTTCCTGTTACCTTCTCCACTTGTAACTCTACTATATAGTCAAAACTCAGAACCACATGATCGCTAGCTCCAAGGGGCCTCTCGTAAGTGATGTCCTCGATGTCTGAACTGCTCAGGGTGAACACAAGATCCAGTCTTGCTGGCTCATCCTCCCCTCTCTCTCTGGTTGTGTCCCTGACATGTTGATGCATGAGGTTTTCAAGTACCACATCCATCATCTTTGCTCTCCATGTTTCGGGACCCCCATGTGGCTCCAGGTTTTCCCAGTCGATCTCCCTGTGGTTGAAATCGCCCATTACCAGTAACTTTGCTCTGCTCGAGTGAGCTCTTCTTGCCACCTCAGCCAGTGTGTCCACCATCACCCTGTTGTTTTCTTCGTACTCCTCTCTTGGCCTCCTGCAGTTCTGTGGTGGGTTATACATCACTCCAATGACTACTTTATGTTCTCCGGACTGAATTGTACCTACAATGTAGTCTCTTTCTCCAATCATGTCCATGCCTTCCATTTCCTCAAATCCCCATTGGTGTTTTATGAGCAGTGCAACCCCTCCTCCCCCTCTACTCCTTCTATCTTTCCTCAGGATCTGATATCCTGTTGGGAAGATTGTGTCTGTTATTATCTCAG